>NC_043705.1:83728951-83739472 GCF_006229205.1 Suricata suricatta
ATATATATATATATCTTTTTCAATTGGTGTTTTCATTTTCTTTGGGTAAATACCCAGTAATAGAATTACTAGATCATATGGTATAGAACTTTAGTTTTTTGATGAACTTCCATACTGTTTTCCACAGTGGCTGCCGCAATTTACATTTTCAATAATAGTACATGAGGGTTGCCTTTTCTCCATATCCTTGCCAACACCTGTTATTTTTTGTCTTTTTGACACTAGCCATTCTGACTAGTGCGAGGTGATATCTTACTGTGGTTTTGATTTCCATTTCCCTGATGATTTGGAAAAAATACGTTTTCATGTATCTGTTGGACATCTGTATGTCTTCTTTGGGAAAATGTATATTATGGTCTCCTGACCATTTTTTAAATACTTTTTTTTTAAATATTTTATTGTCAAATTGTTTTCCATATGAGGGGAAGAGCACTGGGTGTTGTATAAAATACTTATTTTTAAGAGAGAGCAGGGGAGGGCAGAGGAAAAGAGACAGAGGATCCAAAGTGGGCCATGCACTGACAGCAGCAAGCCTAATGGTGGATCAACCCACAAACCACAAGATCATGAACTAAGCTGAAATCAGACATTCAACCAACTGAGCCACCCAGGGTGCCCCTCTTCTCTCCACTAAAAAATAATTTTTTTAACATTTATTTATTTTAGAGAAAGAAAGAGAGTGCAAGCAGGGGAGAGGCAGAGAAAGAGGGAGACACTGAATCTGAAGGAGGCTCCAGGCTCAGAGCTGTCAGCACAGAGCCAGATGTGGGGCTCAAACTCAAGAACAGTAAGATTGTGATCTGAGTTGAAGTCGGACGCTTAACTGACTGAGCCACCCAGGTGCCCCAAAAACAGAGGTTTTGGCATAGAAGTCCTGTCCTTGTGAGGCTCTGAGGAAAATGAGTAGAACTAAGTGCCAGGGCAGCTTCTCCCCGTCCCTTCCTGCTCTGCCCCCTTGAGCTGTGCGTTACAACTTCTAAGCATCGCCTCCTAACGCTGCAAAGGGTGCTCCCTGGGCCTGCAGAGTTATTTAGTAGGAGAAGGGTTATGAGCCACAGTTCCTCTGCTGTCTGGGACTCCCTACCCTAGGACTCCTCCACCCCTCCCCAAGCTTCCTGGGACCAGCATGGACTGGAGTGTGGTCTTCCTCCAACCCAGTGCCTAATAGAACAGCTGATACTCTTACAGGACAATGAGCTTACAGGCCAAAATAACAGGAGATCTTTAAAGTACAACCATTTCAAAAGAAAGACAATACGATCAACTACCAAATTCTATCAGCAATAGAAATATGAGAACTAACTAACCAAGACTTTTAAGCTGGATTGCCAACTCTGTTACAAGAAACAGAGCAAAAAGAAACAAGAACAAGAAAATTTGGGAAAGAGCCAAGCAAAAACATTAGATATGAAAAAGAGTTGAAATAAAGAACACACTGTGTGTCATATATAACAGAATGGAATAAACTTGAAAACTGGAAGGGAAGATTGGAAAAAAAATATATATATATATATGAATAATACATTATTTACACAGGAAAACATCTTAATTTTTTTTTGTTTTTTATTTATTTTTGAGAGACAGAGAGACAGTACGAGCAGGGGAGGGTCAGAGAGAGAGAGAGAGAGAAGAAGATACAGAATTGGAAGCAGGCTCCAGGCTCTGAGCTGTCAGCACAGAGCCAGATGTGGGGCTCGAACCCACGAACGGTGAGATCATGACCTGAGCCGAAGCTGGACGCTTAACCGACTGGGCCACCCAGGCGTCCCAGGAAAACATCTATAGATTATAAAAACAGCTAAGGCCAGACATAAAGCAAAAATGTATCCATAACTACCCAGAATTAAAAATCAAGACAACATCAACATGTTGGCGGGGGGGCGGGGGGGGGGGGGGGAGGGAGACCAAAGAGTGAGAGCTTCCTGCATCTAATTTCCTTTATCTAAATTTTTTCAGATGAAAAATTTTAAAAGAAAGTAAACAGAAATGTAGAAACAGTAAGACAAATTGAACTAACAAGGACCATCAAAAAAGATCTGAATATGTAAGTAAAACAATGATTAGTACCAGGGAAAATTAAAAAACACTACACTACAGTAGTAGTAGCCAGTAACACTACATGTCCATGATATGTACACTACATGGTACAACAAAGTCACAATAATGTAAGTGGTGAAATGATGACACACATGCCCGAGGAAGGTGGGGACACAGCAGGGACGAGCCAGGAAAGGGAACCAAACTAATGCGTCAAGTAGAAAACCAGAACCAGAGCTAATGCATCAAGTAGAAAAATTAAAAGGTGGCTAAACAAGAATATGATTTAGAAACACAAAGGTACTTGACAAGAATAATCTGCCACAAATGAAGGGGTAGTGGTTGCTTTTGAGGAATGCAGTACAGGGAGCAGGGTTTGTTTTTCTTCAAAAATCTCACAGAAGTATTTGAGTCTTTATTTCATGTGCAACTTTTTTAAAATGAATACTTAAGAGTATGAAGGGAAAGAAGAGAACTCGGCATTCCTAAGGGTTGGGAAATCCACGCTCTGCGGCTTGGGAAGTCTGGCCCCGTGAGCCTGAGGCACGAGCTCCAGTCTATGCAACTAACGGGAAGCGGGGTCTCTCCCACGGAGACACTCGTGGAACCAACCGAAGACGCTCTGTCCCATCTAGGGAGAAGGAACCGATCTAGTAAAAGATGGTAACTTTTTCATTTCAGTCTGAATGAGTTTCAACTTCCTCATCCTTGTCCTCACATGGTGGTAACCAAGGCTAGATCTCTACCAAACACGAGATGTGGCAAAGTTATCAAAACGACTTCCTCAGAGACTCCACTTCACATCTTCATTCTCCAAACCAATATAAGAAATAGTTTTTTTTTTTTCTTCTAGAAATAATGACTCCTGGGGTGCCTGGGTGGCTCAGTCAGTTAAGTGTCAGACTCTTGTTCTTGGCTCAGGTCATGATCTCAGTTGGTGAGACTGAGCCCCGAGTCAGGTTCTCTGCTGACAGCACAGAATCTGCGTGGTAGTCTCTCTCCCCTCTCCCTCTGCCCTTCCCCAGCTCACACACACTCTTTCTCTCTCTCAAAATCAGTAAATAAACTTAAAAACAACAAAAAGAGAATGACTCCTGCACACCACAGTAAATAATCAATGGCCTGCCAAAACGTGCAGTGCTTGTGCCTCAAACCTGCGGAACGCTGCTTGAAGGGAGGATCTCGGTAAACTAAGAGCAATGCTTGTGCTAAGTCACAGTATTTCCATCTTTTATTACCAAACATATCTTGAATACACATTGCTCTGGCTGTTTCCAAGACAGTATACAAAGTAAGTGGGGTGTGTCTCATTCTGTCTTCCTATTTGTATTCTGAGGCAGAGCCACAGGTGTTCAACACTCAAGCGCTTGTTCCTATTGCTTGTATATAGGTCCTGAGGTGGAATTTATGTTAGTGGTAGGGCACAAAGCAAACACAGAGATGGAAGGAAACAGAGCAGTTCCGGAAAAGCCAACGTACCTTCAGCATGTAGTAGAAGGGGACCCATGACAGGAAGATGTCAGAGAAGAATTCAGCAATGCTGAACACACCATACACTACCCAATAGGTCAGCCACTGCGTATCATCTTCTTTGTTGGGACTCTCTATGGCTTTAATTCTGAAAGGCAATACAAAAGCAAGTACATCATGTAGTGTGATCTCAATGAAACACTTTCAGACACCAGACTGACAGCCTGCCCTCCCACACCAAGTAGGAAACTCAGGCAAATGTATGTACCATGTAACAGAGATGAAAATACAATGTAAGAAGCAATGTGGAAATAACAAGCCATTGTAACTACCTGTTACCAGTCTTCTGGTCACTAGAAAAACCAGCACACTAGGATTTTCACCCTGCCTGCCTGTGCCTTAACCAGGAGATATCACTAATGACTAGGAACTCCCAAGTGCAGGCCTGCCTCCAGAGATAGATCAAGGATTCTTAAAAAAAAAAAAAAAAAAAAGAATTCTCTCATGGTGGGGAGCAGCCTGGCTGGTCCCAGTCATTCAATGGAGTATGCAACTCTTGATCTCAAGGTTGTAAGTCTGAGCCCCATGTTTGGTGCAGAGATTACTTAAAAATAAAAATCATTAAAATAAAAAAAGAATTCTCTCATGGTAACTTTTTTTTTTAACATTTATTTATTTATGGGAAAGAGAGCGGCAGAGCACAAGCAGGAGAGAGGTAGAGAGAAAGGGAGACCCAGAATCCAAAACAGACTCCAGGCTCTGAGCTGTCAGCACAGAGCCCGACACAGGGCTTGAACTCACAAACCACGAGATTATGACCCGAGCTGAAGTCAGATGCCTAACCAACTGAGCCACCCAGGCACCCCTCATGGTAACTTAGTTTTTATGTGCTTTTAATAACTGAGTTATATTATGAGTAAGTAGAAACTTCCATAAAGGAACTTCTGGAACATAGTTCAGGTACTGCCCAAAGTCTATAACATACTTCATAACAAAGAAATGAAAACAAATATCATGGTGTCCATTTGGTTCTAACTATCATTACGTGATCTTCCGGCTGTGGCCTTTCCTCCCCTCATCAGTTAATAACATGACTTTCTCAGTACCAGCTACTGCTTAAACAAATCCCATTCTGCAAATGAATAGAAATAAATTTAAAATAATCTTTTACTTCTGGGGTGCCTGGATGCATGGAGCCTGCTTAAGATTCTCTGTTACCCCCCCCCCCAATAAATAAATAAACATTTAATTAATTAATCTTTTACTTCCAAATCACAGAAATTTCTTTCATGCCTGGGAATCCCTTCATTCTAAAGCTGAATTCCATCATTTTTTAATTCTATCCTAACACATGTCTGGACACTTAGCAGAACTGAGCTGGACTAACACAGGAAGCTAGAAGAACGATGACTCTTGTTAGCCTATGAGATGGGCTCACTACTGAAAATACTTGGGAAGATGGCTTCCCCAAAGGGACTGTTAGGCTGCTGAATCGTGCTGAGTCATTGGCTGAGAAAGCCTCTGAAGTGATGAGAGGCAGCTGTGGGCTTGCGGTCCGCGGCGCGTGTGCCTGGGTGTTGTCAGAAAACAGCCAAAGACAGGAAAGTCCTAGCTGCCCAAGAGATGAGTGCTAACGGCGTGAGGAAGAGAAGAGGAGGAAGTGCTAAAGTCAGTACCTCTCTGCGAGTCAAGACTACACAAAAGTTTTTCAATTTACACAAAAGTATCATAAAATGAATTTATTAGAGCGGATTATAAAATAAAGGCTTGTAACTTGTGGACTATGTCTGTGTTTCAGCTTTCCTCAGACAGAAGCTGGCAAATCTCACAGAAGGCCAGAGGGAAAGCGCGGGCAAGCACATTCACCAAGGAACTGACAGTGGTATGTGTCCCCTGTACACATAAGGCCATGTTCCTGTCCGTTTCTATTTAAATGGATCTTTTAAGTTACTAATTTGATAAAGATTTGTTTCTTAGATGTTATGGAGTTATATTTCACTTACGGTCTTCGTTTTGGGAACCAAAGCAATTCATGACTAAGTAAACAAATAGCCAGTAAACAAACATATCCGCACATAAATATAAACTGAAATAACCAATTCATGGAAACATTTTGGTATTTTCCATTCCATTCTATGTCATTGTTTTAAAAGGTTAGGCAAGATCCACAGACTCAAAAACAGAAAAACCACCCCAAACAGTTCAATTTCTGTGGTTCAAGGAATTAAAAGAAAAAGTGGTTAGTCCCCATAACTTACGAACACTATGTCTTCAAACGCTTCCATGTTAATACACTTGGAACACTATGTAGTAACGCGGAAGGCAGGAAGAAGAGAGCTTGAAACAACTCACAGGTTGATCACAACTTTGTATAAAACCAAAGCACATGAAAGAGGTCAGGACAAAACCAGAGTCTTATTAAGCTGAAAAGATTTTTAATAGAACTTCTCAGATAGTTGAAGCATTTATTGTTTTAATTTAAAATACCATAGGGGCACCCGGGTGGCTCAGTTGGTTAAGTGTCCAATTCTGGACTTCATCTCAGGTCATGATCTCAGGGTTGCAGGACACAGCTGCTCGTTGGGCTCTGGGCTAACAGCATGGAGCCTGGTTGGATTCTCTCTCTCTCCCTCTCCCTCTCCGTGGCCCCTTCCTGCTCGCATGTGTGTTCCCTCTCTCTCTCAAAATAAATCAAATAATAAACTAGTCACAACAAGAAAAAACATAAGTGACAGTCCATAGGTAGGGAACCTGAGAATCAAAAAAGTGAAGCACCCCAATCTATAGTTTTGGGGAGAGAACAGGAGGGCTTAAAACTGGCATTTCCTGAGTGCTATTTACATATATATTTCCTTGTCCAAGTGAGTGGACACAGGTGATTATTCAGCAATACACTCCACAGCCTTGTATTTACACCAAATCATATTTCAGCTCAGTATATCAGAATGAGGATGTAGCAACCTATCAGGCAACAAAGGAATTCAAAAATCTTAAGCATCATTCTATGCGCTTCCATTCTAGCCAAAATGGCACAGCTAAAGAATGGAAAGAGGCAAGAACCTAATAATTTTTCCCTCCAACATCATATATTGACAAGAATATCTTTTCCCTATTTCATGTTCTTGCCTCCTCTGTTGCAGATTAACCGTATTGCTGACCATAGAAGCTAGATGAGCTAATTTCTGGGCTTTCTAGTCTGTTCCATTGATTTTTGTGTCTATTTTTGCGCCAGTACCATACTGCTTTATTCTGTTTTACTATGGCTTTGTAATTGATCTTGAAGTCTAGGATTGAGATACCTGAAGCTTTGTTTTTTCTTGAAATTGCTTTCGCTATTCAGGACCTTTAATGATTTCATACAAATGTTAAGACTATATGTCCTAGTTCTATGAAAAGTGACATTGGTATTTTGGTAGGGATTACATGGAATCTGTAGATTGCCTTGAATAGTAGAGATATTTTAACAATATTAATGCTTTCATTCCATGAGTGTGGTATATCTTTCCATCTGTGTCTTCTTCAATTTTTTTCATCAATGCCTTATAGTGCCTCAGAGTATAGGTCTTTCACATCCTTGGTTAAATTTTACCTAATAGTTATTTAATTTCATAATAGCCCTATGATACTAGTATTGTTATTTTCAGGAAACAGTGGGGCTTAAGGAAGAAAAACAACACAGGGCTCCTACCTACAAGTAGCTATCTCAGTCAGTAGAGTGTGTAACTCCTGATCTTGGGGTCATGAGTTCAAGCCCCATCTTGGGTGTAGAGCTTACTTTAAAAAAAAATTGAACAAGTAGCAGAGACTGGACTTATACCCAAGATGAACTTCAACAAAGCCTGTGCCGATTTCACTATCCCAGGCTGTCTCCCTACTTAGAACAACTCACCAATGGGCTTCATAACACTTAGCAAAATGTCTGGTACCAAGTAGGCATTTAATAAATATTTACTGCATTAATCTAAGTACAAAAAGAGTTTATAATCTTTCTTTTGGAAGGGACCATAATGATCTAGTCTTGTGCCAAAAAAACCAAGACCCAAAAAGGGTAAATTGGTCACAGAAGACAAATAAGAGGAAACGTCAGTCTCAAGGTCCAGATCCTAAGTGAACCCCTCCACCCTCCACCCTGCTTACCTGAGCGGGGGGACAGGCAGAGGTGGGGAGGGCAGGGTGGGTATCAGGAGTGAACAGGATAGGTTCTGAGTTGGTGCCCTACTCCACTGTTTCTCACATTTAAATGGTGATCCACATCCACGTACAGAACTAATTAAACATACATGCCTGGGTTCGTTCTTTCCTGACCTAGTGATTCAGACTCTGGCATGTAGAGCTTTTAAGCTTTAGAAAGTTGTGCAGGTGATCCTAAGGCCGAGCCAAGTTTCAGAACTACTGGCTCAAAGTTCCAGCCTCAGCACCACCTCTGCATATCTTTTCTAGGAAAGAAAATCCAAACGACAGATTTGTAGCCAAAGGGTAGGTTACCCCTTTCCAGCAATGAATGAGAGGCGAAGAGAGAAGAAGAGTAGACAGGGAAGGCAAACTGAATAATATCTCTGCTACAAATAGGATGAGTCACTCACTCTGAGATAACGTAGAACCCTCACCTGAACATTCTCAGACTTGTAAAAGAAATCAAGATAAAAACATCTCCTCAACAAAACTCTTTTGCTAAAATTTTAAGAACCAATCTAGAAGTCCTCTTTTAGTTTAGCTAGAACATCAACCTCCCTATGGCTTTCTGATCCTTAGCTAACCCCTAGACGAGCTCTGGAACTATCTCCAAAACAGGTGGCAACAATTCCAACCAGTCTCCCCACAGGCCTGGGCCATGGTCTATTTATTCTGGATGTTCCCTTGCCCTCAGTTGGGCTATGTTAGCTGCACCACAGACACCGGACCTGGGTTTAGAACTACCCCTCGGGGGACACATTCACAGAAGACAGACATCACAGTCTTAGATGCTCTCTGCAGACTCACTCCCTTATTCTCACCACTGATCCAAAGCCTGGCTGCTTGGGCTTGGTTCTATGGCTTCTTTGTTCTCTCTCCTCAGCCACCTACCACATTCCAGGGGCAGCGCACGGCCTACCTCGAGCAGGGGCAAAAAAGAAATGAGGCCTGGGCGAGCAGCAGAAATACGGCTAGGATGCTGAAGATGGCTGTCAATACTACAGATGGGAGTGGTTAGCAGTTCTAGAAATTCCCGGAGCAGAATTAGAAATCGTAGAATGTTGAGTTGGAAGTTGCCTTAGAGACAAACTGTTCATATTCTATATTTTATAGACCAACATATAAAATTCAAAGAGGAAAGACTGATATTAAAATAAATTTCAAATGAAAATAGAATATCATAGAAGTATGTGTCTACACAGTTTTAAGGGCAGCAATGGGCTGTGTAAATACATTTCAGTATATCCATACAATGAAATATTCTGAAGCCTTTAAAAACGATATTAACAGAGGAAGATGTCCAAGCTATAGTATTGAATGTAAAAAGGAGATAACTAACTTTGTGTTTTGAAAAAAAGAGAGGCAGACATCTATTTGTATGTGTTTACAGACCAGGAATGGTATCCAGAAATATCTATTTCAAATTATGTAAAGTTAATCCTGGGCACTGGGACTGCAGAATTTCACTTTTTTAAGGTCCTTGTAATGAGCCTGTACAATTTTTTTATAACAAGAAGAAGGAAAAAGATTTCTATGTGGGGAAAAAAATAAATACCAGGCTTTCTGTAACTACTTCCTCCTCCGAGACTAGCTGTCTCTTTAGGGCTTTGTTAAACACTGAAGTGAACATCAGGCATATTCATTTAATTTCTCTCTTGAGGAAACAGCTCAGGATTTTCTTACAAACTTCTCTAACAATGATCAGACACACACTGTTGTGTTTTAGAGCATTAAAAGGCTTTCTCTACACACACATAAATACAGAAAGACACAAAGCGAGTCCGATAGTCCAACACACGGAATGGACTCATTCTAATTTTCTGTTTTAAAAAAGCAAACTACCAAAAATGTATTAATTACAGGTGCCTGGGTGGCTCAGTCAGTGAAGCATTCAACTCTGTATTTTGGCTCAGATCACAATCTCACGGTTCCCGAGTTTGAGCCCCACGTCAGGCTCTGCCACTGACAAAGTAGAACCTGCTTGAGATTCTCTCTCTCTCTCTCTCTCTCTCTCTCTCTCTCTCTCTCTCTCTCTCTGCTCCTCCTCTGCTCACGCATGTGTATGTGCTTTCTCTCTCTCAAAATAAACATTTTAAAAACTTATTAATTACACTGGATGATGGAATATCCCGGCTTTTCCCTCCATTCCTTCCCAATGCTCATCTGGCTTTGCGTCACTTCACCACCCTCGGCGCACACCTGTATCCTGGTTCTAGCACTTACTAGGCACATGACCTTGAGCAAGTTATTCTGGGCCTTAGTTTCTTCATTTGTCAAGAAGGAACGATAAACCTGATATGTTGTTATGAAGACTAAATTATTACATGCAAAGCACTTAGAATCAGTGACTTGACCCAAGTAAGCTCTCATTAAATATAACCTTCATAGATAATGCTTATAATGTGGTAATAATTTATGATTATTATTATTATTATTATTGGGAGGCAATAGACTAAAAAAGCTTAGTCCTTCTGGCTAAGTACAGTTGGTAGAGGGTTAACAGCATTGTTAATAAGGCTAAAGGGAGATAGAGAATTACCCATGGATTTTAATTATACTTCATTCTCTAAATCCCAATGCTATAGAGAGTAAAGAGCTGAAATCCCCAAATCTCATTTGCAGTTCAATGGGAACAAACTTGGACACTGGTGAAAACATTTTCCAGGCCCATGGCATGAAGGTGCATGGGCCCAAACTCTTTACATTGGTACTGGATTGGTACTGATATGCACAGAACCCACTGGCCAGACCACTGGGCTCCAGAGACTGGTACCGGGTGCTTCCACCCTTCGGGTCCCATCTCTTTGTTTGTACCTTAATGCTATGTTCTAAAAGCAAGGG
>NC_043705.1:83739572-83819611 GCF_006229205.1 Suricata suricatta
GGGGGGGGGGGGGGGGAGAGAGAGAGAGAAATGTGTAAAGAGAACAAAGGTTGCACAGAGATAATAATCTTGGGCTACCATTATTCTCTCCCTCCAAAACTGAGTCACCATATTCAGCAAAGCTAAAAGATTCCCTGGCCCATATGGTAATCCACCACAGAAAATCAGTGACAGATTCATTCAGATGCAAGCATATACTGAACCCCAACAACGCAACTGACCTTGTAATCAAAGCCCTGGGGCCAAAATAGTGATTCTCAAGGGCTAAAAGTCAACAGTCAAAAAACAGTTCCCCTCCTAATTAAGGAGCACATGTGTGATTGGGGAAGGGTCTTACGAAGGAGGGATATGGAGGCAGAGTTATGGGAAACTGGAAATCTTAACAGAAACACAACAAAGTAAAAAATGGGATTTAAGAATTTAAAATTGTTAAAATGACACCCCGTGCTTAGGAACATGCACACCACTGTACCATCACAGAAGAAAACCATCAGCCATACCGCATACTTACAACCTGGAAGAACAAACTCTTACTGTATTTGTTTTGCTCTTGGAATAATGATGTCTTAAGGAACCAAAAAAGTAAGTGGAAAAAATTAATGAAAGGAAATACTAAGGAGGTTTCTCCTTAATCATTTAAAAGCTCAATGACCTAGAGTTCATCACAACAATGATTAATTTCCCTCTTTGTAGGAGGGAGTAAACCACCCTTAATAAAAGTAAAAGTAACCACCCTTAATATTAATTGCTTATTGAATGCTAGATTCTGTGCTATCTTTGACATATACCATCCACCCCTTTTACTCATAAGAAAATTGAGTTTTGGGGCACCTGGGTGGCTTAGTCAGTTGAGTGTCTGACTTCAGCTCAGGTCATGATCTCACAGTCCATGGGTTTGAGCCCCGCATCGGGCTCTGTGTTGACGGCTCAGAGCCTGGAGCCTGCTTCCGTTTCTGTGTCTCTCTCTCTCTCTACCCCTCCCCCACTCAGTCTCTGTCTCTGTCTCTGTCTCTCGCTCTCTCTCTCTCTCTCTCAAAAATAAAAATAAAGACATAAAAAATTAAAAAAAAAAAAGAAAATTGAGTTTTATGGAACTTAAGCTATTTGGCCAAGGGTTAATACAGCTACTAATTATCAGGTCCATATACATATGCTTCTGATCACTCACACCAAAGAAATTCAGGTATATACCACCTGTGTGTGCATGGTTCATAAATAACTTGGCCACTACAATTCAGATTAGTCAAATGACATAAAATTAAATAATATATTTCCTCAAAGCACCACCTTTACTTCTAAAACCAACTGTATCCATCCATGGAATTTTAATTTTAATTTTAATTTTAATGAGCCAATTATATTACCAGACTGACAGTGGACCAAAAAAAAGCAGTTAATAAAACAACCTATAACAATAAACAGCCTTGAGATATGCTGTTGGTAAAGAACAGAAAGAAATCTGCCTCTAGTCCACTTGGGTTTGTTTTATCTCTAGTGTGGTAAATTTTATTTAATAGCAAACATTCCAGAGTTCAAGGTAGATTATTTGAAGCCTGAATATGAAGAATACATAACGTTTATAATCCTTTTTGATACAGCAAACATAGAACATGACCATCCACAGCACCCACTATTCATGAGACTACTTCTGCTGGGTTTATTTATCAGAGAGCATGATGTAGGGACTCCTGAGAGTACAAAATGGTGTTCCTATTTCTTATTACCTTGGTTGAGGAGAATGCCATTGTGAATCCTTTTCTTTTTAATTTTTTAACATTTATTTATTATTGAGGGACAGAGAGACAGAGTATGAGCAGGGGAGGGCAGAGAGAGAGAGAGAGAGAGAAAGAGAGAGAGAGACATAGAGACATAGAATCCGAAGCAGGTTCCAGGCTCTGAACTGTCAGCACAGAGCCTGATGCAGGGTTCAAACTCATGAACCGTGATATCACAACCTGAGCCAAAGTCTGTCGCTTAACTGACTGAGCCACCCAGGCACCACACCATTGTGAATCTTATTTGACACACACAGTGCATCAAATTAGAAGGGGAAAAAATATGTATTTTAAGACATAACACATGACTCGGGGAAAAAAAAGACATAACACTATTTTGTTTCCATGGTAATGAAAAGATTTTTCTTCTTCATGGAAGAAAAGAAAATAAGAAGCCATGGGCACTCAAAGTTACTTGTTTTCCACTGCAGAGTAGTTGTGCTCTCAAAGCAAGAGAGAGGATCCTGTACAGAGCGAGAAAAACTAAAGAAAGAAAACAGAACATATGAAAAAATTTATTTGCTTACTATTTATATCAAGCCAACCCTCCTCCCTTATTCAAAAAAAAAAAAAAAAGAAAAAAAAACCGATATGAGATAGTTAGATATGCATCCTAAATATGTAGAAAGTATCTTCTAAGGTGACTACACAAGAACAATGAAAACATACCAAACTCCTTTACTCTTTAATATGGTGTTTGTTTTCCTATATAAAATGACTGACTTAATGAAATACATAAATAAGCTAAGTTCACAGGCAAATACATTTTAGATGAGCCTATAAAACATCTCCAAGGGAGATTGAATAATAAAACAAAAGCAGTCATTCAGTCATCAAATATTTTGGTGTTTAACTACAATGATCTTATTTACCACTGTCCACCATTTTGTTTTTTAACGCAAAATGAAATATTCAATTACAGTCAAATATAAAACATGAGGAATGTTGAAGTGCGCAGGCCAGAGAAGTCAGGCTTCCCCATGCCTACCCCTTGGGCTGCCCCAGAAGACCCATAGAGTCCAGTAACCTATTTATGGCCTTGGTTTCCCAATCTGTAACAGGTGGCTCTCGTCCAGCAGCTTGATCTCTAGGACCTAAACTAGCTAACATTTTATAACTCAAAACAATGCAATAAACTATTTGATAGTTTATAAAAATATATGCCTAAAGCAATAAAACAGCAGATGCAAATCCTACTGGAACAGCCCTTTGTCAATAAAATGGACGGTTCTATAAACATGGTGTCTATGTCAAGTACAGTATCATAAAGTCTAACTTAGGCTCTAGCACCCTCACAACCTGGACAAGAACTATCTAAACTGACCTTTCCTAGACAAAAGAAGGCCACATCAAGATAGGCAGACAGCAGCCTCGAGTTACTGCTGACACGTAAGTGATCGCTTCACCAGATCACCTGGCATAACTCTCAGAAGCTGCAAGATAAATATAGTGGCCGTGCGACTGAGAGGGACTGATAAGCTCTACTCCCAGGAACCAGAAGAGTGTGCGAGTGACAGACCAAAGTCAGAAGAGGTTTCTACAGCCCCCACTTATATTTCAGTTGCTACAAAAGCCATTGCGTGAACAATTTTTGAAATTATTTTTCAATTCTAAATTAATTCATTGTTCCTCAAAATTAACTAATTGATAATGCTGTCAAGAGCCACCAATACCAGAGAATGTCCCATGTGTATTTCTAGTTGTTTTAAATGCCATAAGAGGAAATGAAGTTGAAAACAGACTCCTCATTCAGAGTCAGCCTTGAAAAAGAGAACTCCAAGATGAGGTAGATGAAGGCAGAGGACATATAAACCACATCTCCAGGGTCTTCACAAACAGGAAAAACATTTCACTAAAATCCATAGGGAACATTCTAGAACAGAGTATTAGGCTACGGGATCTCTCCCCACAACTGCTTTAGAGCCCAGAAAGTAGATCATGAATAAATAACTGAAATCGTTCATCTTATTTGCTCCTTAAAACTTCCTTTTCTTTATGCCACAGGCAAAGGGGCTGGGGGAACCTAACCTAACCTAAAACTCCAGCTGTAAGTGCCTACAAAAATAGCGACACGTTGTTATAAGGAAATTTAATTACTTTTTCTAGTTTTTGCCACAATTCCATCTTAAAATAGCAATCTTAAGCAATAAATTGCAGCAATATTAGCAGCAATACGAAGTGAAAACTCAACCAATAAGAAGCCGATAAAATTTAAATGTCTAACACCTCAGGATGCTGAAAGCAAAATTCACAGAATGCCAGTAACAGGGCCAAGGGCACTGTTGGCCAGAACACTGCCTGGGCTTCAACTCCCCCAAGGAGTCAAAGTGTGGGCATGCGCCCCTCTGTGCTTCAGCCCTCCAGCACAGAGCTTACAGCTGGAGATGGAAAAGCTAATGTGCTAAGAACGTAAGCAGCTTAGTGGAAAGTGTCTGCCCCTAAGTTCTCATATTTAAAAAAGAAACAAACCTTAATTACAAATTTTTTTGGGGAAAAAAAGAGCACCCAAGAAAACAAACACACCCCTTACTAATGAGTCTCAGAAATGTGCATTCTCCGGCTCCATTAGGGAAGCCTGCCTTTGCCTCAGCTGACTCGCTTTTCCCAAACAGAAAATGGTGCTCAACTGCCAGTCTGAGCCAGGACAACTTTCTCAAATGCTCCTTTGGAGAACACCTCCGTTTAGGAGTTGGCCACTGCAAATCTTAAATGAGTTGATTTCAGTCCTTTGTAACCTATGCTACAGCACTCTGTCTGCTGTGAATCATTAGCTAAGAAGATGCTGTAGCTTTTACTTCTGGTTAATTGTATTACAACTCTTGTGGTTACTTTGACAGCGTCTTTTCCAAATTTTCCCCCTCACCATCCCCGTTTTGATCTGACTGCATGGGGGGTCATCCCCAAACATTTCCTAAAGTTTCTTGCCTCCTGACCCAGAACTAAAGGCAAGGCCACATTCCTTCAGGAAATGCAATTCAGTGTGCCGTCCTCAGAGGGGCTTGCCCTGGTAAAACAGAGCAAGTCTCTGCAAACAACTAGTTATGTCGCTGCTGTTATAAATCAGTGCTACATTAATAAGAGAAAGAATTTGTTAGCAATATATCCTAACTCATGTTCCCAAAACTGCAAATGCCTATATGCGCAGATATATGACTGCGGGGGACAGTCCCCTATTTGAGAGAGGAAAACTACACTGCATAACGACAGCGTATTGACAGTGTCAAACCTGAGAAAAGAAAAAGTTCGCATCAGCAGTCCAATTTTCATCTCTGCTTAGGGGAGCGCACGTATCTGAGACTGTCGAAGAGCCACATGGAAAGTAGTGTAACATAAAACTTAAAAACATGGACTTCAGACCCAGAGTCTTTGGGTTTGTTGTTAGTTAGTTAGTAAGCTCTATGCCCAATCTGGGGCTTAAACTCATGATCCACAAAATTAAGTCTTACGCTCTACTGACTGAGCCAGACAGCCTCCCTGGGTTTAAATATATTTTACCACCTACTACTTATGAGACCTTGATCAAGTTACTTCTTTCTCTGTTTCCTTATCTGTAAAATGGGAACAATCATAGTATTTAAGTCATAGGGTTGCTATAAGGATTAAATGAGCTACATTTGTAAATGTAATTAAATAGGAATATAAATATTTATTAAATGAAGTGCTACACAGATATTTGGCTGTACAAAGAGCTAAAAGCAGTAACATTCTTTGTATTGGTGGCACGGTTTAAAATGAGCTGGTGATGGAGCACCTGGGTGGCTAATTGGTTGAACTAGTTGGTTAACCCATGATCTTACAGTGTGTGGGTTCCAGCTCTGCATCAGGCTCTGTGCCGCCAGCTCAGAGCCTAGAGCCTGTTTCAGATTGTGTCTCCCTCTCTCTCTGCCCTTTCCCCACTCACACTCTGTCTCTCTCTCAAAAATAAACATTAAAAAAAATATTTTTAATGGGCTGGTAAGGACACAGATAAAATCACACATCACTGAAGTAGGCATGAGATTTCAAAGGTGTTGCCAAACATAAGACTGTATATAGTCATCAAAATGCTGGACTCTGAACATATTTAATCTTCTTGAGTCTGGTACTGAAATATGCCTACTTGTGCTTTACTTTCCTACCTAGTAACTGAGGGTTTCAGACCAAGTCTGGCCCCTGTGTGAACTTTGGAACCATACTCTACCTCTCTATGTGCCTGGATCATTTGAAAACAAAAGAAATTAGGGGCACCTAGGTAGCTCAGTTCACTAAGCATCAGACTCTTGATCTCAGCTCAGGTGTTGATCTCAGGGTCATGAGTTTTCAAGCCCTATCAACATTGGACTTTAAAGACTTAAACACTGAAAGGAAGGAAGGAAGGAAGGAAGGAAGAAAAACCAAAGGAATTAGATCACGTGCTTGATCTCTCTAGGCCCAACTCTGAAGTCCCAGGAAGGGGGCAGCCTGATCTTTATGAAAAATATGAAATAGAAAGAAAAGTTAATAGAGATTTTTGTGGAATTTTTTTAAAGTTCCTGAATAGGATAAAAAGCAAACTCTCCTCCTTTCCTTGCTCTGCAGGGCAGAAACAAAAATAGAAAATAAAGTCATTAGACTTTCCCTCATAATTCCATTTGAACAAGGGACAAGACTAGCACCCCCTGGAGGACCCCTGGTGGGGGCTGCCTTCGATCTCTGGCAACAGACTGCATGTGAGGGTGCAGCACAGCCCACGCTCCTAGGGCGTCTCCAACAGATTCTTATTTGTGCAATGCCATTAAAGGCAGGGCTGGCCTGGGGCACTTGGGTGGCTTAGTCTGTTAAATATCTGATTCTTGATTTTGGCTCAGATTGTGATCTCATAGTCATGAGATCAAGCCCTGCATCAGATCAGACTCCATGCTACTCATAGACTCTCCCTCTCCCTCTCTCCATCACCCTCCCTCCTTCTGTCCTCTCGCAAAAAATAAATATATAAAGCAAGTCTGCACCAGAAACAAAAGCCGTATGTTACAGGATTCCATTTATATGAAATGTCCAGAATAGGCAGATCCATAGAGACAGAAAGTAGTAAGTGGTTTCTGAGGACTGGGGCATAGGAGAAATAGGGAGTGACTGCTGATAGATGCAGTTTCTTTTGGGGGTGATGAAAATGTTCTGGAATTAGGTAGTAGTGATGGTTGCACAACTTTATGAATATACCACACACTGAATTGTACACTTTTAAAAGGCTGCATGTGAATTATATCTCAGCAAAAAAATGGACAGCATGGTGGAGGTCTACCCTAATAACAGAGGTTCCTACAATGCAGTGACTTGCCTTCTCTTCTCAGGAATAAAGAGATGACAGCAATTCTCTCAATAGCTCTTGACAATAAGAAGGGTGGAATTAGATTTCAGAGTGCCTCTACAGTATGGCCAAAAAGTCTGGAAATGCAGGGACATGAGGTATACAAAAATGCGAGTAACCAGTAGGAAGGAGGTACTAATACGGCACTAACTGCCCCCCAGGGGCGCTGGGCAGGCCTCCAGCTGTCTGTGTTCCAGCACGCCACGACCTGACCCGAAGCCACGTAATGCCAGGGGCCCACCCACAGCTTTCCCAAGGTGGTGAGTCACAGGACAAGCAAGGAAGCCACAAGAGCTTTTCCAAATTTTATTTCCCTGTCCTGCAGCCTCTTAGCCCAGGGCTGACCATTACATACAATCTGTGGGCCTCCCTACAATGGAGGCAGAGGAGAGGAAACAGCAGCAGCAAAAGCTGAAGGTGAGAAAGGCTGAGACTGGCAATAGTTTTGCAGGACGGCCAATTCCTAAAATGTAAATTCTATGATGTTGCCCCATATTTAAATTTTTTTATGTTTATTTCTTTACTTTCAGAGAAAGCCTAAGCTGGAGAAGGGTAGAGAGCAGGAGTGACAGAATCCCAAGCAGGCTGTGCACCATCAGCACAGAGTCTAATGTGGGGCTCGGACTCAAGAACTGCAAGATCATGACCTGAGCAGAGATCAAGAGTTGGACGCTTAACCGACTGAGCCACCCAGGTGCCCCTCCTGTCATCCCCTATTTAAAACCCTTCCAAGGCTCTCTCTCAAAATATAAGTCAACATTAAGAAAAAACTTTGTTTTTAAATGGGCATCCGACTTCAGCTCAGGTCATGATCTTACGGTTTGTGGATTTGAGCCCCGTGTCCGGCTCTGTGCTAACAGCTCAGAGCCTGGAGCCTGCCTCAGATTCTGTGTCTCCATCTCTCTCAGTCCCTCCCTCACTCACCCCTGTCTGTGTGCGTCTCTCTCTCAAAAAATAACACTAAAAAAAATTTTTTTAAACCCATCCAAGACAAGCAGAAAACCTACCAGCTCTCTACAACTCCCAGGAACAAAAACTACTTAACCACCCGCCAGCAGCCCTGCCTGATGGCACCTGCACCTCTCCGGAGCCATCTCACCTCTCTTCCCGCTCAGAGCTTCCAGGGTACTGGTTCCTGGCACATGCTGCTCTCTCTGCCTGGCTCTGCTCCTGGCCAGCCTGGCACTTTCTCATTCCTCAAGGCTTAACTCAGATGGTATCTCAGGTAACTATGGAAAGAGGGTCCTTCCTGCGCTCCCCTACCCCGGCTCCCTGTCGGTCTTCGCAGGCCGTCCTCACCACACTGTGTCACTTTATTGCAGCTCGTGTTGGTAGACCGTTCATTCAAAGAGAACGGAGAGCATGTCAACCTTAGCCCATCGTGTATCTAAAGTGCTGCCACAGTGTGCAGCAGGTGGCTGGATTTGATTTTTGCTAAACAGATGAACCCATATTGTTTAGAATAACTCTGGCTGGGGAGCACAGGGAGAATTATAAGAGGCAAGGAGATCAGTTGAAGGGAAGGAGATCACAGATCACATTTTTTTAAAATAAATTTTTAAAGTTTATTTATTTATTTTGAGAGAAACAGACAGAGCATGAGCAGGAAAGGGGCAGAGAAAGAGAGGGAGAGAAAGAGAATCCTAAGCAGGCTCTGCAGGGTCAGTGCAGAGCCCAACATGGGGCTTGAACTCAGGAAACTGTGAGATCATGACCTGAGCAGAAATTAACTGTAGGAAGCTTAACCGACTGAGCTACCCGGGCACCCCATGTTTTAACTAACAGTGATTTAGGTGCTCCCAATAACACCATTTTCAAGGATTTTCTGACAATCACATATTAAGCAATGAACAAACTCGATTAGACTAATATTTAACATTGATTGCCTGAATTTTACTCACAGGGGGTCTGTGTACTTTATACTGTGCACATAGTCCCACACCACCTTGACAAAGCAGAGGCCAGGTGGAGCCAGAGTCAGCAGGCCATTTTCCCCTCCCTTGTACCCCATCTTCAAGTGTAACAAGCATAGGTCACTGCTGCTGCTCTACATCACGTGCTCTCAACACTGGCTGATATTAGAATCCTTTACAAATAGTAAAAGATCAAGGAGCCATAATCCCCCAAAGCCAGGCTGCATCCCAGACTGAGTACACCAGAATCTCTGGAGGTGGGGACCAGGCATTAGTATTTCTGAAGACTCCTCAGATAACTCTAATGGGCATCCCAGGCTGAGAACCATTGTTTTAGAGAAAAGTCCAAATACCCACAGAGAGTGACCGTCATTTAATATCCTTATGGTCAGAGAATCTTATCTTTACAGGTAAAAAAAAAGTTGGGTCTACAAAAAGGAAGCATCCTATGAATAAATGCCACTCTAGAGATGCTCATTATTTCCTGAATTTTTTCTTAAATCATTAAATTCCCTTTATTAGATTTTTAGCACTTTTCCAACTCCTAGTAAGGTATACTACAAATGTCAGAATATTCAAATAGAAAAGAAAGTACATATACTTGGTGAATACAATTCTAAAATATGTAAAACCTATCCACCTGACCCACTCAGAAATATGACCGTCTCTATCATTTCACAGAATTCCGAGCAATAGACAAGAGCACTCAGCTTTTTGGAGGTAAAAAGAGTCAATACTATTCAGTTAACTATGTAGAAAATGAATGAATGACCACAAAAAAATGATTTTAAAAAAATGAAATTGACTTGCTTTAAAATAGGACTGAAAAAGAGGTTCCTGCTGGAATTAATCCACTTCCGGTCATGGAGAAGCATACTTGAATTCCGTCTGCACCTGCAGTCACATATACTTCTGCACATATCTCAACCTACATAGCCCAGAAAGATTTTTACTTCACTGAAGCCCACACCAGTGATCTCATCACACCAACAGAGATTATGTTTCTCACAGGATTATGTACCAAATGGTGATGTGGAAAAGTTTTTTATGTTGTTCAGTATTTCCAAAAATCTGTGTTCCTTGCTAGTCCAAAATAATTCAAGCAGCTAGGCAGTTACTAAAATGCCACCCAAGGTTCATTCAAAATATAATCAATAACCTCTAAACCACAAATCTGAAAAATGCTTCAAACTCTTTCTTAGAAACACTTGGAGTATATGGGTGTCTTAGTCCACTGAGCATCTGACTCTTGATTTTGGCTCAGGTCATGATCTCACAGGTTCATGAGTTGGAGCCCTGCATCAGGCTCTGTGCTGATGGTGTGGAGCCTGCTTGGGATTCTGTCTCTCCTTCTATCTGCCCCTCCCCAACCTGCTCGCGCACGCTCTCTCTCTCCCTCTCTCTCTCTCTCAAAATAAACAAACATTGAAAAAAAATTTAAAAAGCCACTTGCAAGTAGAATACACAATCAGAAGGAATGTACATTTATGTTATTTTGTCTGTTATCATAGACATGTGGTGCAAACCATTTTTTTTTTAAGTTTATTTATTTATTTAGAGACAGTGCACATAAGCAGGTTAGGGGCAGAGAGAGAATCCTAAGCAGGCTTTGCAGGGTCAGTACAGAAACCAACACTGGGCTAGATCTCAAAAAATCATGAGATCATGACCTGAGCCAAAATCAAGAGTCAGAAGCTTAACCAACTGAGCTACCAGGTGCCTCACAAGCCATTTTTATAATCAGTGTTGCCTACAAACTTTCTATATATAACTACACCATATTCTCAGTAGATTACATTTGTGGAAAACTTTTATTTCTGTACCTTTTTTACTGATCTGAAAGCCAAACCAGTTTTCTTGGTCTGCCCCTCACAATCGTTTGGTATACACATGCACCCTGAATGGTGCTTTAGCAGGTAAGGCTGGATAAGGGTCAACGCTTTTCTCAACATGAAGACAGGACCTCCAAATTCATAAGCTAGTAGTATCCTAATACAGCCAGACTTCATGGAGTGCTACTAAGTGTGTGCACCCAACTACTACAGCAGCTACTTATGTAACTTCAATTTAATTGTTCAAATCAGAACTAACTTGTAAAACATGTTTCCTCCTTTCTAGTCACATATTAAATTCTAGTCTGCCCTGTAAGAGACCCAAGATGTAGCAAATATATTATATGTGTCTTAGCATCCCAGCCGAAATTTTTTCCTTTATCTCTATGGGTGAGAAAAGCTGCAAGAGACCAAGTCAATGAAAGCACAACCCACCAGCTTTCTCGGGGAGAGGTGTAGAGTAAAACAATTCATTTGTGTAGAATTCCTATCTGAATTAATGAAAAAATAAAATTGTAGAATATTTTCAAAATAAACATTGTAGGGTAAAAACCTCAAGTAGTAATAAATTCAGATTCACTTTTAAGTTTAATGATATAAATGAGTCATTTCTATTATCACGGAGCTATTTTAGGAATACATTTTATAAGGTTATTTTTATTTTTATCCTAGGATGTTTTCCATTTGCCTGTAATAAGTGGCCAGTCTTTTCAAATTCAAGAAAGCAAAATTCTCCCCAGTTTCTGCATTAACATTAATTTTGAATTAGGTAGGGAAGTCCCATTTGATGGGGTTTTACTGTCTATGCACATAAATATAAGGTGAAATAACCATTTAAATAATTGTTAGGGGGAAGGAATCAGCTTTCTGTACCCGGCTGAGATCTCCCCATCAGTAAAGCCGGGACGACTTTGTTCTAACGCTCTCCATTTGTGCAACCTTTAGAGGGTACCCACCCCGCCAGCATAATCGGATGAAATAAGCATTTCGGCTAGTCATCAGAAGATCGGGCATCAAGTTAAGGCTCTAAAATGTGTAGCCTTAAGCAGTTACTACCCGCTGGTGCACTGACCGCTCTCCCAGGAAAATGGGGATGTGTTAGTAACTAACTAGGGCAGCCCTGGACGGGGGATGGGGGAGAGAAGGCGAGGAAAGGAGGCTTGACCGGGAGCCACTTACGAGACGTAGGCTGGGTAGGCAAATCCTATCAAGTTGCAAAGGAGAGAAGCTCCATAACCGAACATCAGATACAAAGCCACCAGCCCGATGACACCTGGAGAACGAGGAGAGAAGTGGGTCTTGTGGCCCAAGAGCGCTAAGCCGGGCAGCCCCCGCCCACACCGCAAGGCTGGGCCTAGTATAGGCGATCGAGAAAAACAAACCGCCGTAAGGTGGGGCCAGCGCCTTTGCAGGCTCTGCAGTGAGTCTGGGGATACCTGGCAGCCCCTACCTTCCGGCCATTCCTCGCGCCCTCCCTCCCGCAGGGACCCCCAGCCGTGCGGCGCAGCAGCCCAGGGAACCGGGCTCCACAGAGGATCTGGAGAGGATCCAACTCCCTCTCCTGCCCGCGGCCCTTGCCTTCCCGGGGGACACCCTTCTCGGTGCTGAGCTCCACTGACCGTCTGTTAGGACGGTGCCCGCGCGCCCTCCCGCAGGAGGCCCTGCCACTCCGAGCCAAGCCTGCGCAAGGCCACTGGGACACGGCGCTCGGCCGCGGGGACAGACACGTCAGCGCCAGCCCTCCCAGCTCCTGCGCCCCGGGCGCTCCGCCACCCGGCAGCTGAGAGCCGCCAGCGCTGCCCCCCACCCCCCACCCCCGGCCCGGGCGCTCCGGCGGGGTCTCCGGCCCCTGGCTTTCCCGGGCGGCCAGACGGGCCGCGAGAGTGCCTCTCGCCCTCGTCTGTCACCTACACCACCACCTCCAAACCCCCTTCCTGCTCGCTATCCTAGCAGCTGTGCAGCAGCTGCTTCCCGGGCCCGGCAGGCGGCTGCGACCCCGCACCCACCGAGCGCGATGTATCTCCGGTTCACGCCGGTCTTGGCCTCGAGCTTGGCCAAAAGGTCGGTCATGCAGTTCTTCTCCTTCAGAAACCGGTCGAACCTCTCTCTCACGGCCGCAGACATGGTGAGGACTTTCGCACCGCCGCCTGGGCTGCTCCTAGTGCCGGGTGGCCGCCGAGCGTGGAGACTGGGGCGGGGGCAAGAGGCGGGCGGGACCGGCGCTAGTTGACGCGGCCCCCTCCCTGCGGGGCCTTCGCCCCGCCCTCCCCACCCGCGCGCCGCCACCAGCGCCACACCCGGCCAGCTGCCCGACCTGCGCCTCGCTGGCAGCGGCGCGGGGCCCGAGCTGCAGCGGCTCCCGGCGGGGTGACCGTACCCCGTCTAGCAGCCTTAATCCAGGGAGAGTAGAGACGGGTGAGACTCTTGTGAGCTTCTTTCGCAAATCGGAAGAGTGCAAAAGCAGGTGGAAAGGGGTTGGCAGGCGGCCTTGTTCCCGCCCGCGGTGTAGTGAGACTGGTTTCATGTGCTTGAACTGCTGTGCTGACCCTGCCAAGGCATTTGAATTCTAAAAATTGAAACGTACGACTATGCTGATAGAACTCCTTGTCGAAGAACTGCTTTTTCCCTCGTTGCCAGAACTCCGCATTGTTTTTCTCAGTAGTCTTTTGGGAAAGACTCTTGGCGAGACTTAACGCCCGCCCCCCCTTTCCAAGAAAGGGCTACATTACTTAAACCTTCTTGTGGTGAACTTGAATTTGATTAATGTCTGATATCCGGGACACGTTTCCAACCCTACTCCCCTACCCCCTGCCCCAGGAAAGACCTAGTCTGCAGTTGCCTACTAGGGAAATACCCTGGAGAAGGTAATTCTAAGCCTTAGGGCAGGGCCTCACCTTGGGGTCTTCCGGATGTCAAGCTCCTGCCCTTCCTCCACTTAAACTTTGGCTCTTGTTATCTGTCACCATATTATTTCAGGAAATTCCTTTTGAAATTATTCTTAATGACTCCTATTATCTGCACACTGGGGTAGAGCTTTCCTCATTGCATATTAAGCTTCAGAGCTCCCAGTGATTTACAGACTAGAGCTCTGGTTCCTGGGTACCTAGCACTCACTCACTCAGCACCCAAACGGGCCCCCAGCCTTTCCTTTGTCCTACACAACCCCTCTGCTCTTTCAGACTGACTTAGCTACAGCACTGCCTTCCATTTCTGCTAAAAAAAAAAAAAAAAAAAAAAAAAAAAAAAGCTGTCTTGCCCACTCCTGGCTTTTTACTTTCTTTTTACTCTAATTCTCCTTCCTTTTTTCTTCCCTAGAAATTCTTAGCTCAGTTCTCTCAGTGCTCCCACTACCATCCAGCCACATCAGTGAACATATTAAATCAAATAAAAAATTAATGGGATTATTGTGAGAGCCTCCCAAATGAGCTATTTCTGTCTTTCCACCTGCAGTCAATTCTCAATGTGTCAGCCAATTCGATCTTTAAAACATTTTTGTTTTTAAGTTTATTTATTATTTTGAGAAAGACACAGAGCATGAGTGGAGCAGGGACAGAGGGAGAGAGTGAGAGAGAATCCCAGCCAGGCTCCATGCCTCAAGCACGGAGGTGGATCCAGGGCTCAGTCCCACTAACCATCTTGACCTGAGCCAAAACCAAGAGTCAGTTGCTTAACCAACTGAGCTACCCAGGCGCCCCGCCAATTGGATCTTTTTAAAATGTAGGTCAAGTGTGTTCTTTTTTTGCTCTGAACCCTCCAGTAGCTTTCCATCTGTCATAGGTAATGTGATTCATCCCACTCTCTTCTGATTTCATCTACTGCCTGCCTCCTTGCTGTGCCTCAAACAAGCTGAATGCATTCCTTCCTCAGGTCTTTCACCCGTCTTCTAGCTCCATGGTTCTCAACTAGTGGTGATTTTGCCCCACACAGGACATGTGGCAATGTCTGAAGACATCTTTGCTTATCAAACAGATAGTCATAGCTGAGGAAGGGGATGCTACTAGTATCTGGTGGGTAGCGGCCAGGGATGCTGCTAAATATCTTACCATGTACGGGACAGCCCTCCCACAACATTGTTATCCAGGCCTTACTGTCAATAGTACTGATATGGGGGGAACCCTCTCTTATCCGGTAAGCTCCAGGTAACCACTTAACTGTCTCAATGACACCTCGGTGGGGCCGTCTCTGATCCCAAACTGCAACCCCCAATGCTCTCTAGCCCCTGGCTTGCTTTTCTCCATAGCAATTACTGTCTGACTTTCTATATGTCATACTTTTTAAAAAATACATATTTTTTAAAATGATATTGTTTGATATTTAATTGAAGTGTGGTTAACACTGTTATATTAGTTGCGGGTGTACGATGTAGTGATTCAACAGTTCTGTCCGTTGTTCAATGTTTATCAGAATAAGTGTGCTCTTCATCCCCTTCACCTTATTTCACCCATCCCCCCACTCACCTCCCCTCTGTAACTATCAGTTTGTTCTCTATAATCAAGTCTGTTCTTTTCCTTTGTTAATTTGTTTCTTAAATTCCACGTATGAGTGAAATCATACAGTATTTCTCTTTGTCTGGTTTACTTCATTTATACTCTCTAGATCCATTCATGTTGTTGCAGATGGCAAGTGTACAGGTCACTTTTAGACAACAGGCTTGAGCAGTGGAAACTTGAGCAAGGCAGCAGGGCCCACCGTGACCACCAGCCTAACGCAAACAGGCTCATTAAGCCATAGGCCCTAACCAACCAATGGGCTGCTTACAACCAGGCACAGTTCCTAAGATGACCAAAAAGGGGAAATTCCACACATTGCCGCACTCCCTTCCCTTGCTCCACCCTATAACTGTAGCCCCTCACCACCGCCTCATGACAGACAGCCCCTCCTTTGCTGTCCTGCTTGCTGCTCTTGGGCAGTGTATTAAGTCCACTTCTAGCACCTTTGTTCTGCCGTTGGTGAATTCTTTCACTGCCTGAGCCACCAGCCCTCACTCAATGGGGAGGCCCCACAGCAAGATTTCCTTCATTTTTATTGCCCAATATACATATATACACATTGCTGTATATACATATATACAGACAAAGGAATATTATATATGTCATGTATATGTGTGTGTATATATATGAAGGAATATAATATTATATATATTATGTACATATATACACATCTCTTCTTTATCTATTCATCTGAATAAATAGCTTTTCTTTCCACATTACATTATGGGCTCCACCAACGTAGATACTTTTGCCTATTTTGTTTACTTCTTTATCTCAAACACCTGGAATAGTGCCTAGCTCCTAATAGGTATTCAGAAACAGTTATTTGAATGAATGGATATCTAACATGCATTGTACTACCCAGTGGTCTAAGTGCTCCATGTAATAATTCCTTTAGTCCTCAGGACAGCATGAGGCAGATACTATCTGTTTTATCCTCATTTAAGCTTATCCTCATTTAAGCTGAGCATCTGACTTCAGCTCAGGTCATGATCTCCTGGCTTGTGAGTTTAATAAGGGATGAAAATGGGGTATAGCATGAATGTCAGAGCTAGAATTCAGACCCAGACTCTTACCCCTATATTATACTGCCAATATGAGTTGAATTGCATCCACCAAAAACGGTAAGTTGGAATCCTAACCCTCTGGTACCTCAGAATGTGGTCTTATTTGGAGAAAGGGTGTTTACAAAGGCAATCAAGTTAAAATGAGGTGATTATAATGGGCTTTAATCCAATATGACTGGTGTCCTCATAAAAAGGAAGAATTTGGACACAGAGGTAGACACACATGGGGGAGAGATGTGAGACTCTCAGGGAGAAGCCCTCTGTCTATGTGCCGAGGAGAGAGGCCGAAAGCAGAGCATTCCCTCACAGAGGGAAGCAACCTTATGGACATCTTGATCTTTAATTTCTGGCATCCAGATCTGTGAGACAATAAATTTCTGTTATTTAAGCCAATCCCTTTGTGGTATTTTGTTAGTGCAGCCCTAGGAAACTATTATAACCACCTGTAAGAAGAGCCGAATTTGGAACTTTTTAGCCAGTTGTAAGTTTGTATAATTTCCTACTAAATGATTGCAGTAATTATTACTTAAGTGGAGGTTGGGGTCATGTTTTTGAGTACCTCAAATGATACAGAATTTGATGTCTTTAAGGTTCTTTAGCCAAGGAGCAAAATCATTTTAAGTTATGTATTCAAATCAGCCTAGAGTTTAAGTTTATTTATGTTGAGATAAAGAAAGAGAGGGAGGGAGGGAGAGAGTGTGGAGAGGGGCAGAAAGAGAGAGAGAGAGAGAGAGAGAGAGAGAGAGAGACTCCCAAGCAGGCTCTGGCCTTTCAGGATACCATGAACCACAGATCATGACCTGAGCCAAGATGGAGAATTGGACTCTCAACCAACTGAGCCACCCAGGTCCTCAAATCAGCCTAGATTTTTATCATATGTTTCATACAGTGTCCATATTTGTACTATATCAAGTATGCATGAAATACCTGGAAACATACTATTCATTTGAATTTCTTTTATATAAATATTGCTCCTTTCTTATTTTGTCCTGACTTAAATTCCAAATGTTTTCCTTTCTCCATCATTCTACTTAATACTAGTAAGATAAAGCAGCACATTAAGGCTGTGGAGCACTGTCTTTGAACCCAGCTTGGATGGGTGAAATCCCAGCCCCATCATTTAGCTTTGTGACTTTGGGCAAGTTACATAAGCTCTCTGTGCTTCTGTGGGTTCATCTGTAAAATAAGGATAACAATAGTACCAACTTCACAGGGTTGTCATGATGATTAAATAAATCATACTTTGAAAACTTTATGGAAAGATGCCTATTGCAAAATGAGTGTTAAATAATTTAAGAAAGAAAAAGAACACAACTAGATGTTAAAATTGAGGTAGAAAAATATTACCTAATTCTTACCTCTAGGAAATTACAGTCAGTTTGGGGACTGTGGGACCCTTAGGTCATCCATTCATCTCTATAAAGCTTAGTCTCTTTCCTAGGTGAGAAAAAGATGCAAACAATGAGAACTTGGTCTTAGGTCTCAGACTATTTACTCACTCGTATTTATGGAGCATAGCCTATGTGCCAGATGCTGCCAGACCTGGGAACCAGACGGACCAGGTCTCTATCTGGAAGGCCATGGAGAAGCTGGCCTGAAGCAGGTTGACTTTGGCAATTGCTAAGAAGGAAGTCAAACCAACCTCGGATGATGCAAATGCTATTACTTTATCTCTCATGGGCTACAGAAGAAAATTCTGCCAAAGATCTGTGGTCAGGTCCCTTTGTTCTCTCCATAAGCTGTTTCTTCAGGTTAAGAAAATTTCTTAACTATTTGAAGTCACGAACACCCTTTTGTTCTGTCATATGTGTTAGGAAGAAGATGTGCATAATCTCCCCAGGGAATCCCTACCCCCACACATTTGAAGGGGACCCTGGTTTTTTTCGGAACCTGGCACTGATGAGTCAGCCAGCCTTCTGAGTCAGGAGACCTTCAGCCCCTGCAGACACAGCTCTGTGGGCACACGCCTCTCCCTCTGCCTCAGAAGGCTGATGGATGGTGATATTACAGAAATAAGGAGGGGAAAAGACAGAGTTAAAACCTGAGACACAGAGAGGAGGAAAATGCAGAGGCTGAATATAACTTAAGAAAGAGTATTCAAAGGGACACCTGGATGGCTCAGTCGGTTGAGCGTCTGACTTCAGCTCAGGTCATGATATTATGGCTTGTGGGTTTGAGCCCCACATCAGGCTCTGTGCTGACAGCTCAGAGCCTGGAGCCTGCCTCGGATTCTGTGTCTCCCTCTCTCTCTGCCCTTCCCTTGCTCTTGCTCTCTCTCACTCTCACTCTCAAAAATGAATAAACATAAAAAAAGAAGAAAGAATATTCAAAGAAATAAAATGTGAAGATTATGGTGCTTCACTGAATACATTTGAGTTATGTTTTGTTTTTCTCATGTGTCTTATTCTTAAACCTCTTCTACCAAAAATATGGACAAAACATTTTATTACATGTCTCTGCTGAACAAACAGGAAGTCGAATTTTAGAAAATTACTGCTCACAATTGAGAGTCAGCCAACCTGAGGATATCCTTTTATTCAGCAAAGTATTTTTCTTCTGAAATCAAATGCTGTAGGTCACTGCTATTGCACATAAATCTAGAGCTTTTCACCAGGTGTAACAGTATCCTCTAATTCACACGTTCACCTGAACGGGAGAGAAATAGAAAACAAGTCACTGAGAGATTGTTTCTCAAGATTCAAGACCAGTTAATCCAGTTCTGGACAAACCATGGCCTTTAGACTCCATACTGGGGTATTACTGTGGCCACTGACCCTGAGATATGGTTCAATCCAGATTTGCCACATAGCCTACAGGGCAGTATGCATTTTTGCTTTTCTTTCCACATAGGAGAATGACCAGAGTCAGACAATTGTGTGTACTTCCCTTCATGACTAGGCATTAGGGGAATTCAGTTAACTTGAATAAAGGAACTAACCAGCTATTAATTTCCTATAGCTGCTGCAACAAATTGCTACAAACTTGGTGGCTTAAAACAGCACAAACGTATTCTCTTATAGTTCTCTACATCAGACGTCTGACATCAGTCTCACTGGGCTCAATCAAGTTAATGTCAGCAGGGTTACATTCCTTTTCCAAGACTCAGGGGGAGATCAGGATTTCGTTTGCTCGTTTGGGGTTGTTGGCAGAAACTGAATTCTGTGGTTGTAGGACTGAGGTCCCCATTTCCTTCCTCATCTTCAAAGCCAGCAGTACTGGGTTGAATCCCTTTTAGACTTAAAATTTCTCTTTCTTTTTCTTTGGTCTCATCTCTCTGTCTTGATTTCCATTTTCAAGGTCTCATGTGATTAGACTGAGTCCACCCAGGTAATCCAAAATGATCTCCCAATTTTAAGGTCCACAACCTTAATCTCATCTGCAGAGTTCCTTTTGCCATCTAATGGGACATACTTCAAATTCTGGAAACTGGGGTTTGGACATCTTTGGGAGGCCATTATTTTGGCTACTACACCAGCCTTCGGTGGGGGGTCTGTAACCAGCCTCAAGGTCCCTGAAAAGAATAAACATGTTGAGATCAATCAACCCGTGTAGTCCTTTCCCTCATGCTGAGAGCCCACCCAGGACATCTGCCCCTCAAACTGATACCCTAAGCATTTGTTACCTACGTGTGATTTTAGGAAAGTTCTCAACCTCCAAAAGCCCCACTTTCCTCAGCTCATAAAATGAAGTTACCGCCAGTATCCACCTGCTATTGAGTGAATGGTTGTGTACTCCCCAAATTTTTATGTTGAACTTAATGCCAAATGTGATCATATTTGGAGGTGGGGCCCTTAGGGAGTGACCAGGTCATGAGGGTGGAGACTTTATGATGGAATTAGTGCCCTTATAAAAGGGACCCCAGAGAGCTCCCTCACCCTTCCCACCTTGTGAGGACACAGAGAGAAGATGGGTGTCTACAAACCAGGAAATGAGCTGTCACCAGGCATGGAATCTGCTGGTACATTGACCCAGCCTCCAGAACTGTGAGAAACAAATGCTGTTTAAGTCACCTGGTCTATGTTTGTCATAGCAGCCCACATGATTTAATATACTGCCTCATAGGGTTGCTGGAAAATCAATATTATGTGTAAAGCACTCTGAAGAGAGCCTAGCCTCATGGAGAGTGCTGAGGTGTTAGCTAATCCAGAAGACTCATATACAGCAGTCAGTCACAAGAGTTGATGCCTAAAATTCCTCTCTCTTGTCTCACTCCATTGATTCTTGGATTTGGTATCTGTGAAAATAAAAACACTCTAAAAGAAATACAAAGCATATTTTCATTGGTAATTTGTGGCAAAGGAGGAGGAAAACAAAATTTTATACTGAGTCTCTATTTTGTCTTAATTCGTGTGTGTGAAGGACCTGAGAGTATATTTTAATGAGGTGGAAGGACCAGGTGCTTGAGAATTAAAGGAGTGGGCTTTTCTAAGGCACAAAGTACTGAAGCAAAAGTGCTAGGGGCGCCCGGGTGGCTCAGTCAGTCAAGCATCTGACCAGCTCAGGTCATGATCTCTCAGTTCAAGAGTTCAAGCCCCACGTCAGGCTCTGTGTTGACAGCTTGGAACCTGGAGCCTGCTTCAGATTCTGTGTCTCCCTTTCTCTTTGCCCCTCCCCTGATCATGCTCCGTCTCTCTCTCAAAAATAAATAAACATTAAGAAATTATTTATTAAAATAATAAAGAAATAAGACAAAAGTGCTAATTTCCTAGTTTTGTCCAGGACCCTTTGATTAATCGGCGGCCAAGGGAAATAGACCCTCCAGGCCCGCACAGATGGAAGCCAGGAACTGACCTAACCATACGTGACAAGTCCTGCTGTTCTCTGACATGCAGCAAGCTGATTCATGAAGGCTTTTATCATTTAGTAGTCTCCAAATACTTCCTCCCTCTCCTTGATCTCTTTCAGCCTTTTTGGGGTGAGTTTTGGCTCAAGATCCTCTAGCTTTTGGACATTGATCATGCTGTGACCACAAGGATTAACTCAAATACATGCCTCTTCCTTTGAATACATAAATAACTTTTGCTTTATTAAGAGCAGGGCAGTGCAGATAGGTGAGAATGACTTGACCACGTAGGCTTTTGCTTATCATCGAGAACGCTCTGTGTAAAATCAATGCTGATGTAGATTAATCACAGGGTAGTACTGGGGGATTTGGAATATGGCTGAGGGGGACAGGCTTGATTTTTTTTCACACCTTTGTTTGCAACAACTCTGTCTGTTGGCCACCATAACAAAAACTGCTCAAAGCGAGAATTTACTAGTTTAAGAAATCATGATGTATACTATCTCCAAACAGCATGAACTGTTGTGTGTGTAATTGTAACCAGTTTAATCAAATTTACTGAAACCGTTGATACTTTTTTTGGAAACTGTCAATACTTTTAATGATGATTCCTATGCAGTTTGAACTTGGAAACATCAATCATTAGAACTGTAAAATCTGATTTTGTTTTTTTTTTATATTTTTTTACATTTATTTATTTTTGAGAGACAGAGAGAGAGTGTGAACAGGGGAGGGGCAGAGAGAGAAAGAGACACAGAATCTGAAGTAGGTTCCAGGCTCTGAGCTAGTGGTCTGCACAGAGCCGGACGTGGGGCTCGAACCCACGAACTGTGAGATTATGCCCTGAGCCAAAGTCAGACGTTCAACCAACTGAGCCACCCAGGCGTCCCTGATTTTGTAAATAGTAACTGAATTTATGTTTAACACAATACCAAAATCTATATTATGTATATATTTGCTCCATGTCTATTGCTCCACACCATGGCATATGAAATGGATTAAAGAAGCCATTTCCATTTCTGGATTTTCTGAGTGGTGTCATTACTCAGAAATTGTGTCTTTAACATGCAGGAAGACCTTTATACTTATATTGCTTGAGGGGGCACATAGGTGGCTCAGTCAGTTTAGCAACTGAGCCTCTGACTTCGGCTCAGGTCAAGATCTCACAGCTCGTGAGTTTGAGCCCCATGTCTGGCTTTGAGTGACAGCTCAGAGCCTGGAGCCTGCTTTGGATTCTGTGTTCTTTTCTCTCTGCCTCTCCCCTGTTTGTGCTCTGTCTTCTGTCTCAAAATAAATTAATAAAAATAAAATAAATAAACAAATATTTTTAAATTGTTTAAAAAAATAAAAAGAAACAAGTGAACTTTATTGGGGCACCTTAGTGGCTCAGTTGGCTAAGTGCCTGACTTTGGCTCAAGTCATGATCTCACGGCTCCTGAGCCCCACATCTCTCTGCTCTCACTGCAGAGCCTGCTTCAGTTCCTGTCTTCCTCTCTCTGCCCCTCCCCAGCTCATGCTTTCTCTCTGTCTCAAATATAAGTTTAAAAAAATCAAAAGAAAATTTGAAAAAAGATTGCTTGATATCAGGTTCACAATGTCTATTTAATATTAAACAGTGCCATAATTTGGACTAGATGCAAATGTCTTAAATAAACCACAAAAGACTTGAATGCAAAATTAAGTTGAAGATAGGCTGTTACCTTAACTGACAGAAAATAACATCAGCTCAATTTCAGAGTAAGCTTTTTTTTTTTTAAAAGAATGCTTCATGTCCAGCATGGAGCCCAATGCAGGGCTTGAACTCATGACCCTGAGATCAAGACCTGAGCTGAGATCAAGAGTCAGAGGCTTAACTGACTGAGCCATCCAGGGGCCCCCAGAGTAATCTTTTAAAAACAAATGATCTGGGGAGAGCCTGGGTGGCTCAGTCCGTTAAGCTATGCCTGTCTCCACTGTTTGTGCTCTCTCTCTAAAAAATGAAAATAAACAAACAAACAAATAAATAAAAACAAGTTATTTTTGTAGTTACCTCAAATTACCTTCTCTAATTTGTATTAATTCACAAGAGAATAAAGGGAAAATACCAGCTTAGACTGAAATTTTACATCAGTTTATATAGCATGATTTCTTTTTTTTTTTAATTTTTTAATGTTTTATTTATTTTTGATACAGAGAGAGAGAGAGAGAGCAGAGAGGGGGAGAGGCAGAGAGAGAAGGAGACACAGAATCTGAAACAGGCTCCAGGCTCTGAGCTAGCTGTCAGCACAGAGCCTGACACGGGGCTCGAACCCACAAACGTGAGATCTGACCTGAGCTGAAGCCGGAGGCTTAGCCGCCTGAGCCACCCAGGCACCCCTGTATAGCATGATTTCTTTTCACTTGCCTTAGGTCACATCTACACTGACAACAGAAAGTGGAGAGTTAAGCACGTATCCTAGGATTTTACCTATAAAAGTTATATGAATAATTACCTGGGGTAGACAGTTCCAGGTATTAACCTTTCAACAGAGAACAATTAGACATGGGTAGATTTTTCAGGGTGACTTAGTTTGAGACCAAGGAATGGTCAGTGCTGTTTTTATTGGGCATAAAATAGATTTCAGAATACACTGCTCTAGCCTTGAAGTGTGATCCAAAATTTTTAGATCTAATTTGTTAAGGGTTTTCTACTCATTTTCAGAAGGATAATGAATCACCAGTATTAAATATTCATTTGTCCATTCAACAGTTATTTACTAAATACCCACTATCTGCTGGGCACTGAACATACCTCTGGAACCAAAATAGAAAAGGTGCAAGCTTTATGGATCTCACAGGAGATAAGAACCACAGCAGCATTTGGTATCCATCATTGAGAATGTGAAATAAACTTTAGCATCTTAGTATATTTTTTTCATCACCAAACAGAAAACTATTATCAATTTAAAAAGTCTCAATTTGGGGCATCTGCATGGGTCAATCAATTAATCATCCAACTCTTGATTTCAGCTTAGGTCATGATCTCAAGGTCATGAGCTCAAGCCCCGCGTGGGACTCTACCCTGAGCATGGAGCCTGCTTAGAATTCTCTTTCTCCCTCTCTGTCCCTCCTCTGCTCATGCACTTATCCTCTGTGTGTGTGTGTGTCTCTCTCAAAATAAATAAATAAACATTGTTTAAAAAGTCTCAATTTGGTTATCACATATCACCATTTATTCTCTTTCCATCCAACACCCTCTCCTATGCTAGCAGCAAATGTTTTTTCATGCCATTAGCTCTCCTCTCTTTTCCTCAGATCCAACAGGAGTTGGGGGAGTGGTAACTCCATGGTTGAATCATCATTTTGCTACATTATATAATAAGTTCATAAACACCAAAAGTGGAAAAAAACGAAACAGTCAGAAAAGATAAATTGTTTATCCCTCCTCTCCCAGTCTCCCTGTACTGTCCCAGTAGGGTTGGTTTTGAAATGATCCTACCCATGAGGAGTAAGAAGGAGAACTACCTGACCTGACCAAACATCTGATGAAAATAATTTCTTTTCATTCTATAAGGAGACATTTATACTGTATAAATAGACATCTTACTGGCTTACCTCAGTGCAAAATGTGTTAGCAGTTAGCAGTTGTTTGTTGCAGCAATGAACTAACATCTGTTAGCAATGAGTTCTGGCATCCTGTCCCATATGAGTAATTCTAAGGAAAGAAAGTTAGAATAGCAGAGCAGTGGTCACCCCAAAATAGTCCCAAGACTGCAGCTTTGGGCAGAACAACTCATAGGCCAATCTGTGAAGTGGACAGAGCTGTTTACCCGCTGATTCATCCATTTTACACATATCTACATGGTGTCTGTCATGTGCTAAGCATGATGCTTAAGGATGAACAAGATGTACTTCCTGCCCAAAAGTTTATAAAGTTTAGCTTCCTTCTGCTGATTTTTTAAAATCTCTACATGCCCCATATGTACAGGATCCTAGTACTTCCTTGTTCTTTGCTTTTTTGATCTCTCTTATCAAATACTTTTCTTAATTAGCTACAAGCTGGGAAGAAACCGATAGTTAATCCATACAAAGGTATAAAAGACTGTCCTTGGCTTAGTACATAGTGTTCTACTACCCTTCTCAGAGTTGTTTGCATTTTCAGAGAAAAGAATCCCTTAATCTGAGGTAGTGAAATTAATGGTAGAACTCTAGGCATTAGTGAAGCAAGAGCTGAGACTTTTTTCCCCAAGCGTATATAACTTCCCAAGGTCCAATGTGTGTGGGGAAGGCCAGGCCTGACTTCGAGGACTTAATACTTAATGCTTAGTTCACTTTAGATATGAAGTTCCTAGATAGGACTTTAGATATCAAGTTCTTCTTGAAGTTCTTCTTCAAGTTCTTCAGATATCAAGGCACATTTCTCCCTTGTCTATAAAGTTATCATGGCTCTTAAAAGTTTATTCTAGGGGCGCCTGGGTGGCTCAGTTGGTTAAGCCTCCGACTTCGGCTCAGGTCAGATCTCACGTTCATGGGTTCGAGCCCCGTGTCAGGCTCTGTGCTGACAGCTAGCTCAGAGCCTGGAGCCTGCTTCCGGTTCTGTGTCTCCTTCTCTCTCTGCCCGTCCCCCTCTCATGCTCTGTCTCTGTCTGTATCAAAAATAAATAAAACATTTTTAAAAATTTTTTTTAAAAAGTTTATTCTACTATGCACTTAACCATTCAACAAATGTGTCGACTGATATAAAATGTCAGTGATACTGTTAAACAAAAATAAAAATTCTTATTGGCATTAATAATACACAACACAAAATAGATAAGCATGAATTTGGCATGATATGTGATGGACATATTAGAAGGAAACTATATAACTTGACTGAGGAACATAGAAGGACATATTCAATATTAAGAATAAGTTCGTTCTCCCCAAATGTATCCATAAGTTTAACACAGTCCCAACATTTATGCTTTGACAAAAGCATTCTAAATCTCACCACTAAGACTAACATGCAAAAATAACCAGCAACATTCAAAAAAAGGAAAGTAGGAGAAGAGATTGCCTTACCAGGTATATAACTACATCAGTTGAAACCATGGATCCTGGTGCAAGAAATGGACAAATCAGAGAAATAAAACATCATGTGGACAGACACCATTATATATATGTACAAAATTAACATGTGAAAAAAAGTAAAGAAGAATGCCCCCTCAAAAAAAAAGCAAGACCAAAAAAAATCCAAAAGGCAAAAAGCAAATCTGGATAAATATTTCATATGTGTATCACAGACAAGGTTAATAAATGACATATAAGCAGTTATCTAAGAAAAATAGGAAAACTTCAAGAAAAGTGGACAAACTAATGAATAGGCTAATTCACAAAATAAGAAAAACAAGGGGTGCCTGACTGGCTCATTTAGTGGAGCGTGCCACTCTTGATCTCAGGTTTGTGAATTTGAGTCCCATGTCGGGTGTGAAGATGACTTACAAGTAAAATTTTAACAAAAAAGAAAAGAAAAGAAAAACAAACAAGCAATCATGGGAAACATCAATCCTACTTGTAATCAAGTAATACTACTTACTGATTAAACCTGATTGCTGATTAAAGCAATGTGATACTATTTCCGGCTGGTGGGTGAAAAAATATTAAAATTGATAACACCCAGGGCTTATGAGACACTACCGAAAGCGTACACAAGGATATCCACATTGCTTTAATACCAGAAGATGGGGAACAGCCTCCAAGCCTCCAGGTAGACAAAGGTTAAATGATTTAGTGTTGCCATACAACAGAATAGCATAGAATGATTTAAAATGGTGACATATATAATTTTCATTAATATGAAAAGCTGCTAGTGATGTGTAGTTTTATTAATTTCTGAAGTAGTACATGTGTTTTTGGAAGAGATTATGCAGATATTTAAAATAAAATTTAATATTTCTTCTATTCACTCCCTTCCATCCCATTTCTTGCTGTTAAAAATCTGGCTTATACCCTGCTAGCTTATTTCCTATGCAAATAAAATCCTATATAAGTCTATCTAGATTTATATTTACATCTAGATATAAGCAAATAAAATTCTTAAATAAAATGGGCCATACTTGAACATATATATTATTCAGTAATTTCCTCTTTCATTCTATGACATATCAGAAATATCTATGATATATTAAGTAAAAAATTAAATTATAAAAAACATGTTTAGAGTGATCCTGATTTGGTAAAGTATGTGTGTGTGGTTGCATGTTCACACATATGTGTAGGCAAAGAGAAAAGTCTGGGCATGTAGATTTCTTGTTGAGAGAGTACAGGTGACTTTCAGACTTTTTCCACTGTTTAAGTTGTTTTTTGTTTGTTTCTTTGTTTAGACAGAGAGTATGAGCAGGGGAGAGGCTCAGAGGGAGAGAAAAAAAAAAAAAAAGAGAATCTTAAGCAGGCTTCACATTCAGCACAGAGCCTGACTCAGGGCTTGATCCCATGACCTGAGCTGAAATCAAGAGTCCAACGCTCAACTCCTTATTCTTAAAATAAGGAGTTTGTATTACTTTTTTTATTGGTTCATTACTTTATTGTATTACTTTTTTATATTACTTTTATAACCAGGATAAAACCTGGTTTTGTTACATGAAAAAAATCAATATTACTGGAAAACTCGAGACAGCATTTGGCTGAGGTCATCCTGCTAACTACTGGATTATTGCTCTGATGAGCTTCTGTCCTCTTAGTCTGTGAATTAATGTTAACATCCTCTTTCCAAGTGAAAATATAGCTATAATATTATTATACAACTATTATATAATATAAAACCATACAATGTAATATATATAAACTCTATATATTTAAAGTGAATTGTGGCTGCATTTTAGGATTCTTCTTTCCAGATGAGATGGGGCTTATAAGGTTTTGTGGTTTTATTGACTTGTATAGTTATTTCTGATAAATCCAGTAATAAGAGGACAAACTGAAGCTGCCACAAGGTAAAGACATTAAGAACCACAGTCATTTTGTTGCCATTTTTGTTACTGTTATAAGTGGTGAGATTGATTTCCTTTTTGTATCCGGAGAAGTGAGCTATAAATGCACCTTCCAAGGTGAACAAAGGGAGAATGCCTTCTGCATTCTCTGGCATCCATTTTGTGACTCTGCCCCGCTGCAGGGCAGAGGGCCTGCCTGGCATGCAGTATCAGTCCTGGAGGGTTTGCTCAGGCACCTCTGCAGCGGATACTCTTCTGTGACAGATAGTCTTCTTCCACCTTTAGTTTCCCTACAAAATCTGTTCCTAGAAATGCGGTCATAAAGTGTCACTTCAGCCCAGGGTCCAAATAGGAACCAAACTTTAGGGCAAACCTGGGGTCTCCAGATCTTGTCATCTGAAAGAGAAGAAGAGAATATACCCCTGTCTCTACAGAGTCATGAATTTGTAGCAGTAGTAAAGGGTTTTACTCCATAAAATTCTGGCCCTGGCATGTGTGTGTGTTCCTTTATGCCTTTGTGGGTATCATTTTGGCCTTGATTTTTGTGATTCTTTTTCTTATTCTCTCATTTTCTTCCTTTTCTCTTTATTTTATTCTCTTAATTGGCTATATATATTTTTTAATGTGTTACTTGTTGACTTTATCAAGTTTTCTATACGTTTTCTATATATTGTATGTTAGGGGTGAAACTCAGTTGTCACTAAAAGGTTCAGGATCAACCATATATTTTTTTGTAGAATTTATCACTAACTCATTGTAGTGTGCATGTGTTGTTTATCTCTCCCAATATGATGCAAACACCCCGAGGGTTGGGACTTAGTCTGTTCTGTGCTGTATCCCAAGTGGGTCCTCTCTCCAGACACCCCAGAGATCCTCATTTACCTGTCCCTGTCCCAACCCTTCCCCTTTCACCTAGAAGTCAGCACACCTTCACTTTTAAGGTCATCATTTTCTTCTTTCCTTTAGAATCTGTCGCCCAAGATGCAGCTCTAAACCCTATAGTTTAACTTGTTTTTAAAGAAGTATATATACATCTTTCAAGTTTCTTCCAATTCTCCAAGTACCCCTCCATTCCCCTTCTGCCCCCCCTTTCCTTTTCCTTTATAGCTTAATTCTGGAAGAAACTGGGTTGTTTGTCTTGTCTTGTAGAGTTTCCCATATCTGGATTTTGCTGATCGCATTCCCATGTAATTTATCGTCTTCTATATTTTCTATAAACTGGTAATGGGATTATGGACTGAATCAGAATCAGGTATTTTGGGGTCCAACCTCTTTGTAGGTGGCATGTAGAAGACATGTTATAGCTGATTTTCTCCCTGTGTGTTACAGGCAGCCATTAATCTATTAATTCATTATAAGGTGTAAAATGATATTCAAATTTAATTTTTACTTCTTTTTTTAAAATGTGTATTTATATGTGAGAGAGAGACACAGAGCACGAATGGGGTAGGGGCAGAGAGAGAGGGAGACACAGAATCTGAAGCAGGCTCCAGGCTCCCAGCTGTTAGCACAAGCCCAACCTGGGGCTCAAATTCATGAGCTATGAGATCATGACCCAAGCCAAAGTTGGATGCTTAGCCAACTGAGCCATAATTTTTACTTCTTTATTTTGCTGGTGAAATACTTCCATAATGGAAAATTTCTCTTGAACTTATTACTTTACACTATATAGGAAATGTAGCATAAATGCTTGATGAAAATATACATTTAGAAAGACAAAATTTTCAAAATACATATACAAAAATAAGAGAAACTACTGACAATAGACTTATTCAAAGATATACTTCAATAGGAAGAATAGCTAACTTAGAGGGAAGAAATTAGATGCAAGAAAAAATAGTGAGCCCAAATATTGATAATTTAAGTAGGTAAATATAATTATTATAAAAAGAACTTGAGAGTTAAAAAACAATATGATAGTACTTAACAGGTAGTTAAAATGCTTAACTTTGTGTAGCAGAAAGAAAAGAACATTGAATACCTTAAGAATTTGTAGAAAAAATGTAGAACTAAATATGTATGTTAAAAAATTGAAATACAATGTAAAGCTTCAAAACCAACAAAGAAGGAAAAAGAATATAGAAAACTTTGTCAGTCCCAAAGAAGAGAGAAAAGGAATAAAAAGAAAAGAAGAAAAGAGATAGTAAAAAGAAGACCCAAATTAGACGGTAGAATAAATACAAATACATCAAGATCACTGTATGAGTTCATTGGATAGAACTCATTTACTAAAAGATCATGCTATTTGATTAATAAGCAAGCAAGCAAACAATCAACAAAACTATATCTAGTTCAAAAAACACACTTAAGAGGTCCCTGGCTGGCTCAGCTGGTAGAGCATGTGATATATGACTCTTGATCTCAGGGCTGTGGTTTGAACCCTATGTTGGGTGTAGAGATTACTAAATACGTGCATACATCGTATGTATGTATATACATATGTACATATGAAACACACTTAAAAACCATCCAGAAATATAAAAATAAAGGAAAAATATAACAATCAAATGCAAATGAAAAAGAAAAGGTGCAGAAGAATAATAGTATTTAGTAGAATTAATATCAAACAAATGGAATTTAAGATTGAAAGCATTATTTGGGGTGACGAGGAAAACTCTCTGATAAAAAAGGGTAATTTGCCAGAAGATAGAGCAATCAAGAACCATAGAAAGATGTTTAACCAAACCATAATCAAGAAAGAAGATCTTAACACTCCTTTAACTGATAGATCAAGCTGCCCAAAAGAAATAAAATTCATAAGCTTGATTGAATTGATATAGAACAAAAGAATGAGAGCATCCCGCCCTGGTGGATCATTAGGTATTGATCCCCAAAAGCCATACAGCGGGCAGGGCAGGGCTTGGTTTATTAAAGTCTGTTCATTGTGACAGACCAAATTAATACAAATAAAGGGAGGATATGGAGGAAATGACGCTATCGTGTATTGCTGGTGGTAGATGAAATGTTACAACCATTTTGGAGAGCTGTTTATCAAATAAGCTATTTAGCAAATGAAGGGATTATTAAAATATCAATTTTGCACATCCAGCAATTCTACTTGTTAGGTGTATACCATAGAGAAACTCGTATGTGTGTAGGTAAGTAGATAGGTACAAGAACATTTCTTACAGTATTTTTTTGAAACTGGGAAAAACTGGAAGTAACTTAAATGTGCATCAACAGGAAATGGTTTAAGAAAATGAAGTTCTAAGTAATTGAGCTAGAGCTACCATATTAACATGAGATAAATTACAAGTACATGTTGTGAGGAGGGTATATATATATGTGTGTGTGTGTGTGTGTGTGTGTGTGTGTGTATGTATATACATATATATTTATTTATAATTTTTTTTAATAAGCTCTCTGCCCAACGTGGGGCTTGAAGTCACAATCCCAAGATCAAGTCTATGAACATGCATATAAAGTATGGGTAGGGTAACTTAAGTTTATACAAGTCTGAGAAAAAGATCCTGCCATCACTAGAATGGTACACTTACGTGTCTGCTGTCCATTTTCAGGTTTGCTGCAATTATATCATCAAGGCAAAATAGTCTAAATTCCTTGGGAACCACATGCTGGTTTTAGCTGAGTACCGAGCCTCCTCAGGGAGGACGGCAGATGTCATATGCACAAGAAATAAATGTTTGCAGCATCAAGCCACTTTGGGAGTCAGATGTTGTTTGTGTTCATGACATAGTCTAGATCATCCTGACTGATACAGTATACTGTGCAGTGAAATGAATGAGATAATTCATATGTACTAAGACAGAAACCTGGATTGTTAAGGAGAAAAGACAAGGGGCATGAATGTAAAGATAATTATTCTATTTATGATATTATAAAAATCATATTCAAATTAAAGGGGACTAAAGAGTCCTTACAACTAAATGCAATGTGTGATCTTCAATTGGAACCTGGAACAGAAATAAATCCTTTTTCTTCTGCTACAAAAGACATTAGTGGGGTAATTAGTAAAATTCAAATAAGTTCTACAGATTAGGTAATAATAGTAAATTGATATTAATCTCTTGATTTCTTATAATTATACTTTGTTTATATATTTTTTAAAATTTAATGTTTATTTATTTTTGAAGAGAGAGAGACAGAGAATGAGTGGGGGAGAGAGAGAGGGATACACAGAATCTGAAGCAGGCTCCAGGCTCCAAGCTGTCAGCACAGAGCCGGATGCAGGGCTCAAACCCATAGACTGGACTGTGAGACCATGACCTAAGCTGAAGTTGGACGCTTAACCAACTGAGCCACCCAGGCGCCCCTAATTACACATATATTTATATGTTTATAAAGGAAAATGATGTTATTTTCAGGAAATACACACTGATGTATTTAGTGGTAAAAGGGCATCATCACATTTGCAATTCAATCTCACATTGTTCAGGAAAAAAGTATATATGTGTGTGTGTGTGTGTGTGTGAGAGAGAGAGAGACTATATACAGAGAGAAAGAAAATTATTCATATGCATATATACTATAGAGAAGGAATAATAAAACAAATGTGGCTAATATTTGAGAAATTCAGGTGAAGGATATGTGTTTTTTGGTACTATTTTTGTAATTTTTCTGTAAGTCTGAAATTACCAAAACAAAAAGGCAAAAATATCTCCTTATATATGTATGTACATGTAGAAATTGTAATTGTAAAATACACTTTTCTCTAGATAGATGGATGGGTAGACAGAACTGGCCCTCTAGGGCAGAAAGGAGACTAACTTTTCTTGGGTGCCCTCATTCCATTTGAATTCTCCAGAGATGATCCATGCTTGTTATTATTTGAAGACACAAAGTTTTGAGGTGATTTGTTCTGCAGCAGTAGATGACCAGATGCACCAGATGACTCCTTACAAAATGGAAACTGCTGCAGGAGAAATATGACAGCCCGAGCCACAACCAAAAAAGAGACTTTAACAAGACTCAGTTACAGTGTGAAAGAAAATGTCTGAAAACATTAAGCATAATTTTCTTCTTTTACAGTTTAGTAGATAAATTTAAATAACTTATTTTTGAGAGAGAGAGAGAGAGAAAAAGCATGAGCAATAGCAGGGGAGGGACAGAGAGAGAGAGAGAGAGAGAGAGAGAGAGAGAGGGAGACACAGAATCCGAATCAGGCTCCAGGCTCTGAGCTGGCAGCACAGAGCCCAATGCGGGGCTCAAACCCATGAACTGTGAGATCATGACCTGAGCCAAAGTTGGTTGCTCAACCACTGAGCCACCCAGGAACCCCATTAAAAAAATAAAAATAAGGAAAAGATGGTAGGGGAACCTGGGCAGCTTGGTTGGTTAAACATCCAACTCTTTTTTTTTTTAATGTTTTATTTATTTTTGATACAGAGAGAGACAGAGCATGAGAGGGGGAGGGGCAGAAAGAGAAGGAGACACAGAACCAGAAGCAGGCTCCAGGCTCTGAGCTAGCTGTCAGCACAGAGCCTGACGCGGGGCTCGAATCCATGAACATGAGATCTGACCTGAGCCAAAGTCGGAGGCTTAACCGACTGAGCCACCCAGGTGCCCCAAACATCCAACTCTTGATCTCAGCTCAGGTCTTGATCTCAGGGTGGTGAATTCAAGCCCCACATTGGACTCTGTGCTAGGTGTGAATCCTACCTAAAATAATAATAATAATAATAATAAGAAGAAGAAGAAGAAGAAGAAGAAGAAGAAGAAGAAGAAGAAGAAGAAGGAGAAGAAGAAGAAGAAGAAGAAGGAGAAGAAGAAGAAAAAGAAGAAGAAAAGAAAAGATGGGAATGTTGAAACCTGAGTTAGTGGTCTGGAAAGTGGAAGAAAGATTTCAAAATACAGTGGGGGGGGGGGCAGGTGAGGAGCAATAGAAATGGTGAAAAAATGAAGACATGGAGGTCAGGTATAGGAGATATAACATGTAAATAATAAGATTGCCAGAAGGAGGAAAAGGAACAAATGGAGGAGAAGCAATAACTGAATAAAAAAAGGAAGAAAATCTCTTAGAGCTAAAGAACAACTTGAATCTAAAGGTTGAAAGGCCTTACTTAATTCCAGTCAGATTGATTAACAACAACAGATACACCCACTTACACACAAGCATGTTCTGGTAAAATTCTTGAACTCCAGTAGCGAAAGTACTGATTTTATTTTATTTTTTCAAAGAACTAATTTTAGAATCTGTTGGATAGAAAGAAAAATTTACTTAAAAAGGAAAAATATCAGCCTAGCATGAGGTCTTGCATTAAAAACCTGAAACTAGGGGTTCCTGGGTGGCTCAGTGGGTTGAGCGTTGAGCATCCAACTTTGGCTCAGGTCATGATCTCACAGTTCGGGAGTTCAAGCCCCACATCAGGCTTGCTGCTGTCAGCAAGGGGCCTGCTTTGGATCCTGTGCCCCTGTCTCTCTGCCCCTCCCCCACTTGCATTTTTTTTCTCTCTCTCTCTCTCAAAAATAAATAAACCTTAAAAAAAACCCTGAAGCTTAAGAGAATGAAATAAAATCCACATATTAAGGGAAACCCAAGCAAACAAAATAACAGAAGGAGAGCCTGGCTCAGTTGGTTAAGCACTGGACTTCAGCTCAGGTCATGATCTCATGGTCTGTGGGTTCAAGTCCCATGTGAAGCCTCAGCCTGGAGCCTCCTTGGGTTTCTGCGTTTCCCTCTCTCTCTGCCCTTCCCTTGCTTGCTCTCTCCCTCTCAAAATAAACAAACATTAAAAATATTTTTAAAAATAGCAAAAAAAACCCTACCCAAGAATCTTTACCCAGCTTAGGTATTGTTCATCTGTTGGAATGAAAGAAAGGTCTGTGTGCTTCTAGGGAGACTCGGACATCACAGGCATCCCCATCAGTGAGAGAGACAGCAGCTATGCCCCAGAACGGGGCAAGGGGGCAGCACACTTACTTACTGTGAAGTGTTAGGAATTTGACCCTGATCTAGAACTTCTTGAGTATGTATGCAAACTAAAATTAACAAAGATGAATATTTAAAAAACAACAGTCACTTTTTACCAATATGCAATAATTGAAAACAACACCACTACCTATGGCTAAAGGTAGCAGCCGTGAGTACAGGGGAGGCTCACTCACACACTGCATTTGGAACTGTGAATGCAGTACGGGCCATTGGCAAAGTAATCTGGCGGTGCTATTAAAATAAAAAATATGCATATCTTTGCCTCAGTAATCTCCCTCCTGCTGGTCCTTAGAAATAAAGGCACTAATATGTAAGAACATATATTATTTTATTGCAGTACTTTTCCAGGGACAAAAAATTGGAAACAAAGTGTATGACTGTCACTAAGGAAATAACTGACTAAATAGTGGTATATTCACATCATAGAATATTAAGTACCACAGACTATTATATAGCTAAAAGAATTATCTCCATCAATCGACTTGCAGAGATTTCCACTATGTATTTTTACTGAGAAAGGAAATCCAGAGAATTTCTATAACCATCCTTTTATTTTGTAAATTGGTGAAGAAAAAATCCCCATGTATGTGAGTGTGTCTAATTAAAAGAGTGGGTAGAAGGTGGGGAAGGGCACACAGAAGTTGTTAACTTGCTCAGAGGAGGGGGATGGAATTAGCCGGAAGAAGGGAAGAAAGAGGAGGTAAGCAGGACCAGGGACATAAGCTTAAGCAATAATTCATGATAGGGGAGCACCCATGCAGAGTGGGCTGCTGCTTTGCAAATAAAGTGTTAAATTTGTGAAAACTAACATATGTTTTTGTATAGCTTTTATGGTTGATTTCTGATTATGGAGCTCTGGCAGAATGGGTGTTTTACTGAAATTAGAGATGCATACTATATATTCCAAGTTTAGCAATGCAAATTCTCTTCCGCAGAAAATTAAATAAACAGACATTAATGTAAGTACTGAATCAAAGCCAAACCAGCGGTTCTTTTGACCCTGACATCTGCCTGCTGATCATTATTTGTTGTTCTTTCCCAAACAAGTGCCCCTGAAGAAATGCACTCCAAAGCCAGAAGTAGATAATCTTTAAGACTTACATAATTTGGGGAACTGTAGACATATGGTTCATATACGCTATTGTCCTGAAAATAATAATGTATACATAGACAAATGTATGGAAATTAACACTCCATTTTTGCATATTAATAATGTCATGGCTTTGGCTTTTTAAGCATAAACTTCACATACATTACTTATTTCTAGCATGGGTCCTTCATTGATTTGCATGAACTTTTCATTTTCAAAGTTAGGAAAATGAACTCTTAGAAAATCATTTACTGGTAAAATAATGAAGCTCTTTCAAGTAGTAAAATAGAAGACACAAAGGCTAGATGTAGACCCTCCCAGGCTGATTAGAACAATTACCCAAATCTCTTTGTCCTTTTCCAATTTGATCTTTCATTACTCTGTCTCTAACTCAGAATGTGTAGACTGCTCACCCAAACCCCCCTTCCAATTCCACACCCTTTCCCCAAATTCTGATTCTGTTTAGGACCATCCAGACTGATAATTGAACTTGGCCTCCCAGTTGCAGTTTGGCTTTCTCCTCTCTCAAATGGTTTTGATCTGGACTCCCCCTCTCTCCTTTGCAAGGCCTTCCATCAGCCTTAATTGCACTGATGGGAAGCTACATCAGATATGAAATTGTTACCTTAATGTTGCTTAAAGAGTGTTGAGTTGACACAAAGCTTAAGTTGAATGATATTTAAAGGTTAAAGGTCTTATCAGAACCGTTTTATGGAAATACTAACAAGCAGATAGTCAGGTTAGCTACTCAGTATGTCTCTAGTACCTGGGATTCGGAGAGGCAGTACTAGATTCAGCATCTCAGATCTCTCTCAGGCTTTCTCCTCTATGCCTGTTGACTCATTATTTTTTTAAGAGATGTGAATAATATTAGCCAACTGTCTGATTCAGTTCTTCCCACTTGGACCTGTGAGCAACTTTCTGAAGATATCATATTTCATTCATGGTATATTGATTTTATTATTGTAACTGGGAGTGTTCTCAAGTTCGTCAGATTTCAGAGATCATTTTGTTCAGGGCCAAAGTAGCAGGGTCTAAAGTCCCATTTTCACCCCCAAGGTAGCCTTCTTGCTTTGGACAATTGCTCAATTCCTGCCAATCATCTCTTGGTCTGTTATAAGTTTTTTCAGGCTGCTTTTGTCTCCATGCATTACGTAGGACACAGAATGTCCAGGCTTCCGTTCCAGCACTTGAGCAAGTTGAGCAGAAAGAAGGCATTTCTTTCCTGTTAAGCCCAGCAAACATCCCAGCATTGGGTCTTTGGACTAAATTCTATTCCTGAAATCAATATTATACTGTATGTTAACTAACTTGGATTTAAACTTAAAAAAAGAAAGAAAGAAAAAGGTAGGAGATTGAGAATGAGATACTAGAGGATGAAAGAAATAAGGAAGTCAGGAGAGAGGAAAATTGAAAGGAGAGACTGGTCCACAGGGCCAGATATCATGGACTGATCCTGTAAGATAAGCAGAGGAGAAGGTGTGCATTATTTGGTGATTGAAAGTTAATCAGGGCTTTGGTTAGAGCAGTTTCCATTGAGTAGTAGGGAAAGAATGGGGTGCTTTGGGTTGTGTCAGAAATGAGTGTGCATCATTTAAGAAGTTTACATTCAAATAGCAAGAGAGAGATAAAGTAGCTAGAAAGGCAAACATAATTTTGGGATCTAGAGAGTATTAAACTAAGTGAAATAAGCCAATCAGAGAAAGACAAATACCGTATGATCTCACTCATATATGGAATTTAAGAAACAAAACAGCAAACAAAGGGGGAAAAAAAGAGAGAAACTAAAAGAACACTCTTAACTATGGAAACCAAACTGCAGGGGAGGGGAGTTTGGGGGATGGGTGAGATAACTGAAGAGGACTAAGGAGAGCACTTGTCATGATGAGCACTGAGTAATGTAGGCAACTGTTGAAACACCACATTGTATGCCTGAGACTCACGGGGTGCTGTATGTTAACTACTCTGGAGTTAAAATTAAATTTTAAAAAAATTTTTAAAAAGGACAGTTGCCACATCTCTCACACGTAGCTGTGAGAGGGCTAGAAAATATAGGCTTTTCAATGAGCCCTTCGACCTTAAGCAAGGAGGACAAAGGATGGTGGTGGAGTTACTAGTAGTAACTGTCATGTGGCTAATGACGTCTGGTCATGGAAGTGGCTAACACCGACTGCCCTGCCTCCCCATCAGGCTGCTTGGACTCTGGAATTCCAAGATGCCCCTCTGCTATCCTGTGCGCTGCTCGCAATCCCTTATTTGAGGTTATATTCTGCTAGATCATGGATGTTACCTAACGTTTAGTCAAGTGTAATTATAGGATTATGTCATGTAGTATGTTTGACAGCTCTGAAAAATAGGTTTTGGTCACTTTAAGATATTGCTCTAAAGTTTCTAAGCAAAGTTGAGAGGAAGGCGTGTAGAAGTCGTGGAAAGTTCTTCATTTGGAATATATCGTAAATATTTGACACCCAAGCAGAAAATGCTGGCTGTAAAAAGGCAACATGAAGGATCTTCGTGGTGATAAAAATGCGTGTGTCCTGATGGTATTATGTCAGTATCCTGGTTGTGATAGCATGCTATAGTTTTGTAAGATGTTACCATTGTGGGAAACTAGGTTAAGGGTATACCAGATCTCTCTTCTTTTTATTTATTTATTTTAAATGTTTTTAATTTATTTTTGAGACACAGAGAGAGACAGTGCAAGCAGAGGAGGGTCAGAGAGAGAAGGAGACACAGAATCCCAAGCAGGCTCCAGGCTCTGAGCTAGCAGTCAGCACGGAGCCTGACGTGGGGCTTGAACCCACGAACCATGAGATTGTGACCTGAGCCAAAGCCGGATGCTCAACTGACTGAGCCACCCAGGCGCCCCTCTCTTCTTACAATTAGATATGACTCTATAGTTTCTTCAAAATAAAAAGTTTAATTTTTCAAGAATCAACAACATTTTATTGTAAATTATATCTCAATAATTTTTTTAGAGTCAACTGCCTTTCAAATTGGTATCTTTAAAATGATATATTTAGTATGCAGTTTTGACTATTATTAAGTTCTTCTTCAAATATTAAAGAAACAGGAAAGGGGAAAGTTTCTCAGTAAGAAGGTCTCAATTTTTGAAAACTTTTTATTATGAACATTTGAGAATACATACAAAAGAATATAATTAAATTTTATCTACTCATTATCTAATTCAACAATTACCATCCTTTTGTTAGTCTTATTTTATCTATTTGCCTCGCAATTTTCCCCGCTGGCAGATTATTTTTAAGCAAACCCCAGACATTATATTATTTTACCCTTAAATAAAGTCTATTTTAAAATCCAGTGATACTAAGCACAATGAACAAAGGAGATAAATCTCCATAGTTTCACATTTCTAAAACTAGCAATTTTCACACACTGAAAAAATGTGTAGTTACTGATTCCTGGAGACAGAAGTGAGAGTGTAGACAGACATAGAAAAAGCTACAGAGCAGGGATAGGAAGTATGACAAGCAAAATAATGCCCCCTGAAATGTCCATCCTAATCCCTGGAATCTATATATGTTACCTTAATGGAAAAGGAGAAGGAAAGTTGTAGATGAAATTAAGGTCCCTATCTTAAGGATAGGCTTGTCCTAAGCTTGTCCTGGGTTGTCTGGGTGGGCCCAATGTAATCACAGGGTTCCTTAAAAATGAAAAAGGAAGAGCGCTTGGGTGGCTCTGCCAGTTAAACATTGGACTCTTGATTTCTGCTCAGGTCATGATCTCATGGTTCATGGGTTGAGCCCTGAGTTGGGCTCCACACTGATAGCACGAAACCTGCTTGGAATTCTCTCTTGCTCTCTCTCTGTCCCTCCCCTACTTTCTCTCTTTTTCTCTCTCAAAATAAATAAATAAATAAATCTTTTTAAAAAGTGGAAGAGGAAGCAGAAATGAGTCCCAGGGAGATGGGACTAAGAAGAAAGGTCAGAGTGATGTGATGTAAGAGGAATCGACCCACCACTCCTGGCTTGGAAGATGGAAGAAAGGGAGCAGGAGCCAAAGAATGTGGATAGCTTCTGGGATCTAGAAAAGGCAAGGAGATGGGCTCTGCCCTAGGGGCCCCAGTAGAGAACACGGCCTTGCTGACATCTTGATTTCAGTCTAGTGCGATCTGTGTGCGGCTTCTCACCTAGAGAACTTTAAGATAATATATTTGTATTGTTTTGTTTAAGCCACCAAATCTGTGGTAATTTATTAGAGCTGCAATATAAACCCAATGTCCAGAGTGAGAGGGTGTCACCATTCAGCAGTGCTTGCCGTGACTATTCAATTAGAGAAGGCCACCTTTGAGGGGAGAGGTTTCCTTTGGGGGAAAGGGTTTCTCCAGACACCTGAGTCATTTAACCAGAAAATGATGTAATTACACTAACACCTTAGAACTATGATCCTGTGTAAAGCAAAAGTCTCACTTTTTAAAGTCCTGCTCTTGGACCAAAAACATGAGTCAGCAGTGCGCTATGAAATTTGAAAATGCAAAAAAGGAATGTACACCCTCTGCTGGTAGATAAAAAGTAGACTTTTCATGCTTTGGATTTGGTTTCCTGTGATTCCGGGAGGAGTGAAGACCACCCAGGCCTGTCTGGGGGACTCTCTCTGGACTAACTGGACTATGAACCCCATGTAGACTGTAGAACACTTAGGGGCCCAACCTGAGCTAATTATCTTCACAATGCGTGATTGCAGAAGTATTTCTCAGGATCTGTTTGTTGCTTCAACAGAAACTTCTTTTAAAGAATTCAGTATAAGAGATGCTATGAGACAAACATCTTTTACCAGTTAAGATACTTACAAGGTCATTTAAAGAAAAACAAACTAGCCTCCAGCCTGCTTTCTCAACCACAACATTTATCCAAAGACTCAACATAGTAATTAGTGTGTTAGTTACTTAGTTGCTAAAATCATAGTCAAAAATAATCCCTTCCTCCATGATAAGGAATTAGTAAAATAGTTTTTAATAACTGTTATAGAAATTATATTTCTGATTTTTAAAAATTAAGAAATTCTTTATATGAGAAAAAAGAAATATCCTGAAACAATTTTCTTTTTCCTGATTCATTCCTCATGCAAAAGAAGGTTGTTTACCAGTGGATCAAGCTTTTTTATTTGGGTCTCAGGACTTCATTTCCTGTCCCCACCCTTTCATCTGCCTTCTTCCATTCTGGGCAAACCTGTCAAAGCGTGGAGATTAGACATGACAGAGGAGTAGGAAGGGGAGGGAGAAAGAAAAGGATACATCAAACTAGAAACTAGTAAGAATATAGAACAAGAAATACAAAATTAAAAATCTTGATCTAAAAGTATGCAACAAATTGATTTTAAAAGAGTTAGGGGCACCTGGGTGGCTCGTCTGTTAAGTGTCCAACTTCGGCTCAGGTCATAATCTTGTGGTTCATGAGTTCAAGACCCACATCAGGCTCCCTGCTGTTGGCACAGAGCCCACTTCAGATTCTCTGTCTCCCTCTCTCTCTGCCCCTCCCTCTCTCTCTCAAAATTAAGTACACATTTTAAAATAAATAAACATTTTTTTTTTAAAAAGGAAAGACATGATTTGGGTCAAAGTAAAAGAAACCTTTGGGGGGGACACCTGGGTGGCTCAGTTGGCTAAGCATCTGGCTTCGGTTCTGGTCATGATTTCACAGTTTGTGGGTTCGAGCCCTGTGTCAGGCTCTGTGCTGACAGCTAGCTCAGAGCCTGGAGCCTGCTTAGGATTCTGTATCTCCCTCTTTCTGACCCTCCCCTACTCATGCTGTCTCTTAAAAATAAATTAAAAAACATTTTTTTTAATAAAAAAAAAAAAGAAAGCTTTGGGTGAAACAAAAAGACCCATAAGGGCTCATGTAAGTTCAGAGGTAGAACAGGCTTCGGGGTTCACTGTCTGGCCTCCGTCAGAGATCTAGGTGTGATTTTTCAGGCTTAATCATAGGCAAACACAAAAGCTCTACTTGAGAGGCGCCTGAGTGGCTCAGTCGGTTGAGCCTCCGACTTTGGCTCAGGTCAGATCTCACATTCGTGGGTTCGAGCCCCACATCCAGCTCTGTGCTGGCAGCTAGCTCAGCCTGGAGCCCGTTTCCTGTCTTGTGTCTCCTCTCTCTGCCCCTCCCCCTCTCATGCTGTGTGTCTCTCTGTATCAAAAATAAATAAAACATTCAAAAAAAAGTTTAAAAAAATTTTTTAAAAAAAGCTCTACTTGACAAGTCCCCCAGGAAATGGCTGCCCTCCCCATTCAGACTGGGTGAGCAGCCAGTACACTGCAGTCCTGGGGGGCGCTGCAGTCAGGAACTCTGGCCCCGCTGCCTACCACATTTGCATTCCTAGCCCCATAGCCTCCTTTCCTATCTCATTATCTATAGCCTTTGAAAGAGGTCTTCTTTGGTCTCCTCAACTGACACAGCCTCCTGCGGGAAGGAGGAGGACTTTCCCACTCCTAGCCCTTCCCCTCCCTCTCCGCCCAGGGTCCACAAAACTGCCAGAGCCTTTTGTTCAGTGAGACCAGCCCCCTGATCCTTGACCTCCACCTGACCCTTGACTCTGTTCCAGGGGAGAGTGAAGCTGAAGGAGTCACTGCTTTTTCTGGTTAGAGCCATCAACGTAAGTGATTAAAGGCTTAACTCTTTCATTTTTGGCTTGTCGATTTAATTGGCTCCTCTGACAATGGACAACTCTGGCTCCCATCTGGAGCCAGGTGCATGCACAAGTGCACGCTCTCTCTCTCTCTTTTTCTCTCTCTCATTCTTCCCCCATGCCAACTCCCAGGCCAGGTCAGCTGAGATCCTGACAGCTCTGCCTCCTTTTCTCTACAGGTCTTTCACCTTAGCCCTCCTCCATGTGTTAGTTTTATCCTTAGGATGGTGGTCACCAGCTAGACCCAAGACCTGACCTGTACAGCTCACCTCCTTGTACCCACCGACCTTTGAGGGCCTAGCATTACTGAAGGAAATTAAAGCCACCCTTCAAGCAATGGCCACCTGGGTGGCCCAGGCCACCCAGACCAATTGGAACGTGACCCTCCACTCACAGCTGCTCAGATGGACCTTGGAGGGACCGACAGTTACTTTTCTCTCATTATCATACTAAAATCTCCATCCAAGGAGGAAAACAGCCTCATTTTCCTAACATGCAATGTATGTATAGATAGGCATGTTTCCTCAGGGTGTATATGGAATATGCCTGCCTCTACATGTGGTGACAAGGCTCCCCTTCCTAACTATTTATCATAACCCTAAATAAAAGGGGCCCATTCACTCTTGCTCCAGGAGTCACAGCTTTGGAGTTATTCCCTGTGATCTCCTTACTTGCTGCAAATATAGTCTACCCTGTGCGACAACTCCACCTGGCGTTGTTTCTATGACTTACCACAGAGTGAACTCACATGAGTTTGGATACAGCTCCACACATCCTGACTCGATGACATTCCATTAAAAAGGAGAGACTTTCACCTTAAGGATTCAGGCAAGAGTCCTAAGATTCACAGAATGGTTGATAACAAGGGATGTCATCTGATGATTAATTTAGGCCAACCAGAGTCAACTCCTGGAGCCAAGAGTGCACTGGTTTCCACGCAGCCACGCATGCTCCATATGAAGCTGAGGAATGCATGTCTGAATCGTGATTCTCTTCAGAAAGATTAAGGGGTGAATTCAAACACAGTCTGCTACATCATTTGCCATGTGTCCCTCATGAAAATATGGACTTCTTTATTCAGAAGGAAGGAAAAAAGTGTCACTAAAGGTACTATAATATAAAACCTTTTTCCTTTTCTCTATGGTCTTTCAATTTGCCATGGTGTTTTTATTTGACATTTATTGTCATCTTAAGTAAAGGACAACTAAAATTTTAAATCATTACAATGAATATCACCATTCATCTTTATATTAAGCATTGCCAACTTTAAATGCAAATATAAGAACATTTAATTCATGTAGAATCGCCAAAATTATACAACTCACATTTCATAGCTGGTACATGCATTATGTATTTTATTCTTACAAAAACAGTGGAAACATTGCACAAAATTAACCCATCTGTTTTCCTGTCACTTCTTGATGGACATACATTCTACCATGCTCTCTACATTCGGCCTAGGATGAATGAGGTGAGACTGAGAGGAAAAGAAACTAGGACTGCCCTGTCTTTCACTTTCCTTCATTGTCACCATTTTCAGCATAAGTGGTTGGTTAACATAGGGAATTAGTAGGAAAGTAACACAATCGGGTTCCTTGGTTCTTTGTGTTTCTTAGACTGCTACTGTCCTCTTTGCATCTGAAGCAAGTTCCAATTTATAGAAAGATCTCAGGGCTGACAGTGATCCCACTTATTCAGTTTAACATGGTTACCTTGTTCTCACTGTAAATCTTATTGAATTTCCATGAGTCACTGAAATTCTGTTCCCATGGGACACTTTAAATGCTATATGCAAATGGGGCGGCAAGGAGTGGGTAAACACATTATTACATGTATCTCCTCTGCTCAAGTGCATGCTCATTTGTCTTATCCAACTTCACTCACAGAACACAACTTGAAAAATGAAATCATTAAGAATTCAAGATGGTGGGGGCCTGGGAGGCTCAGTCGGTTGAGTGTCTGACTTGGGCTCAGGTCATGATCTCCCAGTTCATGAGTTCCAGCCCCACCCGCTGCTGTCAGTGCAGAGTCTACTTTGAACCCTCTGTCCCCCTCTCCCTGCCATTCCCTGCCCACCCTCTTCCTCAAAAATAAATAAACATTAAGAATTTTTTTTAAGACGGTGAAAGGAGAGCATTAAAATAAGCATGGGACTTTTCTGAATACAGAGCCTTGTGTGTCATGCATGCATAGGCCACACACACACACACCACAGAGCAGGCCTTGATGAGTGCTGTATAGATAAGCAAGGATGTCCACTATAAGACACATTTACTGAAATGAGAAAGGTTTCTTATGGAGAATAGTTCGTGTGTAAAAAACCAAGATGCTTTATATACATAGCAAACATTTATTTTTTGCTTAGGCAGAATCTGGAGCAAATGTTCTGCTATAGCGCCTCTCCAGGTAAAAAAAAACCCTTAGGAATCTGTGCTCCCAGGCCCCCACCATCTTAGAATTCTTAATGATTTCATTTTTCAAGTTGTGTTCTGTGAGTGAAGTTGGATAAGACAAATGAGCATGCACTTGAGCAGAGGAGATACATGTAATAATGTGTCTACCCACTCCTTGCCGCCCCATTTGCATAGAGCATCTGTGCTCCTTCCACAGTGTCAAGGGTCTTGTGCTTCCAGGTGGGAAGAGAAGGAAAGAGAGAATGTAGAAAGTACATGGGACATTGCAGGAGCTGTGCTTAGAAGTTGGATGTATCACTTTTATCCTCATTTCATTGGCTAGAACTCAGTTACCTACTTCTACCTAAATGCAAGGGGACCTGTGAATCCAAGAAGAGGAAATAGGATTGCTCAGCATCTAGTAAGACTGTGAAGAGATCAATGGAGGTTTAGTTTAGTTTAGTTTAGTTTTGTTTTTTGTTAGACATGATGAAAGCATTGTATACAGTATGGGAAATGATCTAGTATTAGTGGGGCTTACAGAAAGGGCAAATATGTGTTGTACTGTAAAATGTACTATAAATGATGACTTGAATCATGAGATCTTTGTTGGTTGAAGAGTACATAAGATGGATAAATTCTAGAGACCTACTGGACAGCATGGTGACTAGAGCTATGGTATTGTATACTTGAAACTTGCTCAGAGTAGATCCTAAGTGTTCTTACCATATACACAGAAAAGGTAACTACGTGAGGGGATGGACGTTCATTAGCTTGATTGTGGTAATCATTACACAGTATATATAAGAACATCATGTTGTATCTGCTATGATCTGATGTTTATGTCCTTCTCCCACAGACTCATAAATTCAACTCCCAGTGCCCAGTGTGATAGTATTAGGAGGTGAGGGCTTTGTGAAGTGGTTAAGTCATGAATGTAGAGCCATCATGAATGGAATTAGTGCCCTTATAGAAGAGAGCCCAGAAGGCTAACTTGTCCCTTCCCACCATGTAAGGTTACAATCAGGAAACATAGTCTATGAACCAGGAAATAGGTTCTCACCAGACACCAAATCTGTTAGTGCCGTGATCTTGAACTTTCCGGCCTCCAGAATCGTGAGAAAGAAATGTGTGTTGTTTATTAGCCACAGTGTTCATGGCATTTTTGTCATAGTAGCCTGAATGGACTGGTACAGCACCTTAAATATGTACAAATTTTGATACAATTGTACAATATGTACAATATGTACAAAATTTGATACAATTTTGATCAATATGTACAATTGATATGTCAATCGCATATCAATAAAGCTGGAAAACAAATTTAAGAAAAGAACTTTGAAAGGATGTGAAAAGACTTTGACAGACTTAATCTCATTTAATTTAAAAGAAGGCCAGTAAGCGTATTAAGTATTCTTTTTAAAGAATTTGATGACAACTTGTTTTGTTGTAAGGATTATTGTATTCAAAAGAATATTATACTATAACATGCTGTACAGACATTAATAATAATAATTATGGTGTCATTCTCCCTAAAGCAGAATTTCCTGAGTGGGTTCAGAAGAACTGAATTATAGTCCCGGTTCCATTTCATACTGTCATTTAATCATTTAATCTCTATAAGCCTCATTAATCTCTCTCTGCCTATCCCATGTAGTTAGAAAGACTGAATCAGATAGCTTATTTTAAAACAGTGAAGGTTTTGATTAGCTCAATTATTTTAAAATTGTATCAGTATTATAACTTATGAACCCCAGCATCTCCCTTTCTCTTAAATCCAAACTCCAATTGGTCTGCCTTTCTCAAGCCATGGGTGCTGGGGCATGTGGATGGTTGGATTTGAATGAGGCCTTGAATTATTTCGGAGTCACAGCTCAGAGGATTGCCTTAAGGGCTGCTCTGCTGTGCACCTGTCCGGCTCCAGGCATGTGTGTGTGAGGAGGCAGGGGTGGGATGGTGAATGGTCAGGAGAGTAGCTTAGAGGCTCCCAGACATCTGTGGAATTCTCAGCGGGGAATTGGGTTAGCACTATGTGGAAGTTTGGGGACTTGCAGGCCCCTTAGAGCTAAAAAAGAGTTGTATATCTGCCCCTGAGCTGAGACCTCAAAGAGATAAGCGAGGAGGAAGACTTCTTCCAGGTCCTTTAGCAAGTGCCCAGTAGCCTGGTTCTTTGGATCTCTAGCATCGGCCCTTGGGGAATAAACATCATTTGGTCTTCCACTATTGCTTCATTTAGAGTACTCTAAAAACCAGACTTGAGCTTCAAGTGACACCTAAGAAAAACAGTCACTAAGATACCCTCTACACAGAAAAGAAGTTAAAGACATATAGAATGCATATCCAGCAAAATAGAACTATTAAAAGGGCCTCCCTCCCCCTCCCCGATCCATTATGCCATGCTGCCTGGACTTCCAACAGCTAGCAGCTGCAATTTCTTTTGCCTGAAGGCTTTGTCTGGCCACCAGAGCCTGCCTTGCTGTGCATGTGGCAGGCTGGCGTTCAGACTCCAGGAGCCTGCCTTAACCAAGGACTGACAGAAGTCAGTATATAAATACCCCATCTTCCTCTTCCCTTGGATAGGATAACTCCGCAGCATGTGTGTTACCCTGGCCTCCAGAATTCTCCAGTGGGATCAGCTCCAGTTACCCACAGGGCTAACTTCCTTGATAATAATCCATTTTTTTGGCTTTCTCTCATTCCTGACTCACTTCCCAGCTCTGCTACTATTCTTTCCTGGATCAGTTCCCACACAAACTACTTGCACTAAAATCCTTGTGTCAGGGCCTGCTTCTTAGGAAACCTAAACTAAGACATGTAGTGTGCCAAGGGGATTGATTAAGCAAATAGAATACTCCTGTCTGTGCTCCCCTATCTGACTCCCAGAACACTTTCAGTTTGGTCTGGAAGGATTTTCACGTTAGAGAATTTGATCAGCTGGAAAGAATGACCTACAGATGCTGATGCCACGTGTTCCCAGCTAACAGCCCAGCCAGATCACCCCACAGTGAAGCTTTCAGGAGACAAGTTTCATCTGCATTATAGCACTTGCCCTGGCTTTTTAGTACATACTGTTAAATATGAGTGAATAGTTGAGGAACACTGGAAAACTTCCAATACGATAGATGGAGACAAATTAATAGCAAAAAGCACCTGAGAGGAATGAGACTACTCAGGAAGAAGAGAACTTTAAAATTGTACAGCTAAGGGCACCTTGGTGGCTCAGTCAGTTAAGTGTCCAACTTTGGCTCTGGTCATGATGGGTTCCGGCCCTGCATCTGTCTCGTGCTGACAGCTTGGAGCCTGGGGCCTGCTTTGGATTCTGTTGTCTCCCTCTCTCTCTCTCTCTCTGCCCTTCCCCCACTCACACTCTGTCTCTCTCAAAAATTATTAAGCATAAGAAAATTTGTTTTAAGTATATTGTCAATATCCTCATAGGGATAAGAAATCAATTAAGCAGGCTATGACACCATAACAGAGACATTTGAAGAACAAAAGAGAACTATAGAAAAGTAAAAATGGTATAAGCTGCTGGAAAATCAATTTGAGAACAAGGAGCAAAAAGATGGAAAACAGCGAGTAAAATAGATGGTAACAGGGCTTTTATGTCAAGTTTGGGCTTAAGTATACATCAGAAGCTGATGTAGGAGAGCTATTAGAAGATAATAGTTTTAGGACAAAAGAAAATTAAACTCGGGCAGTTGTGCAGGCCAAGAATGGAGGCAGAGGTACTGGTTAGGTAGTTCTTGACCTAATGAGGAGAAATAATGAGCACCTGATACAAAGAGTGAGCATTTGGACATCTGGACAGAAATTAAGAAAAAAACCTGAAAGATTAAATAGTAGAACTGATGGGGTTTTGGAATGATGGTGGGGTTTGGAGCTGACAGCCAAGAAAGAATTCTTGAAGATGTCTTTGGTGCAAAAAGGTGATTTTGTTAAAGCATGGGGACAACACCTATAGGCAGAAAGAACTGCACTAGGGTTGGAAAGAGGGACTGGTTGGAGGGTTAGGAACAGTGTAAGTCTCTAAGGAATTTTTTAAATTTTTATTTATTTTTGAGAGACAGAGAGAGAGACAGCACGATCAGGGGAGGGTCAGAGAGAGAGAGAGGGAGACACAGAATCTGAAGCAGGCTCTAGTCTCTGAGCTAGCAGTCAGCACAGAGCCCGATGTGGTTCTCAGACCCATGAACCATGAGATCATGACCTGAGCCGAAGCCAGACGCTTAACCGACTGAGCCACCCAGGCGCCCCTCTAAGGAATTTTGGAAGCAAGGTTTGTTTCCAGGACCTTGAGGGACTAGCTGTTATTAGGAAAACATCATTTATTACTGTTTAGTAAAACCTCAGTCATGAGACCTTCCAGATGCGTATCAGGGGGCCATAAGCCTGGAGTATGATTGCCAATATGTATCTTGGGGGGAGTGCAGGTAAAGATAAAGTTTCCAAAGGAATTGTTATGTGTTTAAGGAGACTCACAGGATCTTGAGGGGTCTGGACCTTGTTAAGATTCCCTTTTGGCTCTAGCAAAGTGTCATCATCAAGGCAGCTGAGCTCCTAGAGGAAGAACACTCTGCCTGCTTTAACGACTTGTCAATGGACTGTAGGCAGAAAGGGAGTTTAATTTTTCATTTGACTTTGTTTCCCCCATTGCCATGGCAAGCACTTAAACCTCCTTACATCTTCTTAATTTTTTCTTTATTTTTATTTTTGAGAGAGACAGAGCACAAGCTGGTGAGGGGCAGAGAGGGAGAGGGAGACACAGAATCCGAAGCAGGCTTCAGGCTCAAGCTGTCAGCACAGGGCTGAACTGGGGGCTCGAACTCAAAAATCCACAAGATCGTGACCTGAGTGGAAGTCAGACACTTAAGCAACTGAGCCACCCAGGCACCCCAACCCCCCTTAGATCTTCATGAGGGTGATATTGGGAAGATCAGGAAAGCAAGATATTAGGATATAGATCTAGGAAACAGAATTTATAGGTTTCTGGAGATTAAGCTATGAACAAATTGCCTTTTTCTTGAAGTTTAGTAAGTTATCTGTACACGGAAGGAGACTCCTGTCCTATGTGACTGGGTTCTTTATCAGTCAGCCATTTTCTTTCTTTCCTTTCCTCTGTTCTTGGGGAGCCAAAGGTGTCTGAGGAATATCACACATATTCCACCTCTCGAAGTGCGGTTTGGCGGGGGCGGGGAGGGGGGGCAGTTAGCCTGTGCTTTGCCCTCAGCTTGCTCCTGTTCCCTCATGAGAATGAATTAGGTGGTGAATGGTGTGTGTGTGTTTAACGGGCCTGGGATGTAAAAAGAAGACGTTAAAGGGCGAATCTCGAGTTTTCTGCAAGATTCTAAATGGATTGGGCTCCATTAAGCAAGATGAGGTTTCACTGAGGGATAGTAGGTTGGAGTGGTGTGTGTAGGAGGTAGAATGAAGATTCCCAAGTTCGGGTCAATCAATATTTTCTCAGATCTCATTAGGGTCAGATAGTAGAATAAAGTTTTATCTGGGTCCTCTGAGGGAAGGCATAGGTAAGCAACCACGCGCACACACATACAAGATAACCGGTGTTTGTAGTTAGAGGCACAGTCCTTGGCCTGGAGATTATGGGACGACAAGGAGTGTTTGTGCAGGATACTTGGTGACAGAATTGCAAGTGCACGCTTTTGCAGGTTGTGCCGTCGGGGCCTACCCTGCAGAGGCACGAGCGCCTGCTTGGTCACCAAAACATTTACACCACGCGGAACCCTAGGATGTTTGCTGGTCTCCGAGTCTACCAGCAAGCTCTGACTCCTCCCTCTGGACTTCTAGAGTGCAAAGTAGGCATGGTGCGCATGCGCCTAGCCACACCGGGGCTCAATCACAGGCAGCGGGAAGTTGGTTTTCCGAGTGGCAACCGAGCAGCTTGAAGACGGATTGGAGACGACAGACCAATAAACAAACATTTCATTGGCTTAGCTTGCTCAGCCTCCTGATTCGCCAGCTTCCCATTGGACCTTTCAAGCAGAGCAGGGGCGTGACTCTCGGGGCTCCGCCCCGCGCTCTGGCCCAAGCTCGGGGTTCAGCGCTGAGGGAGCGGGACGGAAGTGAGCGGGTTCCGCCCCTTCCCCCTCTCGTTGCTGGAGTCGCCTCTCCTGCCGCCGCCGCTGCCAGCTTTCCGGAGAGCCGGAGTCTCCGAGCCGTACCCTCAGTCCCCGGCCGCGCGGAGCCGGGATGCACTGCTCCTGCTGTGGGTCCTCATCATGGAGACCAAACGGGTGGAGATTCCCGGCAGCGTCCTGGACGATCTCTGCAGGTACCACGTCGCCCCGCGCTGCCAAGGCCCCCTGCGTCCCCTCCTCGTTTTCTGTCACGTTGGTCGGCCCCGGAGGCCTCCGTACCTACTCCTCTCCGCGCTCCATCCTTGTTCTCGCTTTCCGGTCCCGCAGCCGCTCGCTTTCCCGGGTCGACCCTTTTCTCCCACGACACCACCCCGCCTTTCAGCCGTAGTCTCCCCGTTTCTTACGGCCCCTCCGTCCTTCTTTGCGGAATACCGGAATTTCCTCATTTTCTTAGTTCCTAACTCTTTTGCTTTCCTGTAAGTGAAGCCGCTGCGCCAAAGTCTAGGTCTTGAGCGTTTTTCGGCTCTCTTCCCTCTTCCATTGTTTTTTTTTCCTTCTTCTGACTTGTATAAAACCGTCCCCCCCACACCACCCCACCCCCGCCGTCTCATTCCTCAATTCAGCCGCGAGACCCCAAGGTTTTGAATCTGCGTCCCACGCCCCCAGACTTACGCAGGGAGCAGTTGCAAACTTACCCTTTCGCTCGTGTGTTCTCCTACGCCCCTGGCATTTTCTAAATTGCTATAAAAAATTACTCCCTTGTTTATCTCCAAACTTACCATTGGAAGGGGGAAAAAGTCTAGAGTTGCTTTTCTTTTCATTCTTTAATTGTCCTTAAAGGAGATTCTCAACCGCAGGATTTTAAGTCGTTGTATACTTTTACAAGAGACATTTTTTACATTCTTCCTCTTGTTAGGTATGATTTCAGATAGCGAAAATTGTAAAATAGACTTAAAATATTTTCTTTTCCCGAAGTAAAATTTTTCGTACAGTAATACGCTGAGTTGTCGCCGGCTAAGTGGATTGTGAAGTAACGTAAATTACAAGTGATTAAAAGGCTCTGATAAAAAACAAAAAACACCTTTTCACGTGTATTTCCTGTATGTCTAGAATCTGACTTTTGGTAGTTGTGTCACATTCTCGCCTTTTTTTTTTTTTTTTTTTTAATGGGAAGGAAAGAACTCACTTGTGGAGGTAATGTTGTGTGCCAGGCACTGGGTGCTCCTTTCTCATATATCATTTAATCCTGGAAACAACTCTGGTAGGTGCAGTTCTTTCAGTTTTCGTCTGACAGACTCGATTTGTAATTTACACAAGGTCACATTTCTTGTAATTGAGAAAATCAGGATTTGAAACCTAGGCCATTATCTCTACGATCCTTGCCTGTGCTCATTCTCCTTTGCCAGGTAGGCCTTACAGAAAGTCAAATCTGACATTTAAACCTCACAAAAGTACATGTAGATAAGTAAATAGACTAATTTTGCGATTAAAAAAGTGTCACAGTACTTCTTTGGTGATGAAACGATTATAATTTTTGGAATATGATTGATTCAAATGAACCAGTTAAAATGTTCCTTTTTTCCTTTCATTAAAAAAAAAAAATTTGAAAGGCGCCTGCGTGGCTCAGTGGGTTAAGCGTTGGACTTCAGCTCAGGTCGTGATCTCACAGTTTGTGGGTTCGAGCCCCATGTCAGGCTCTGTGCTGACAGCTCAGAGCATGGAGCCTGCTTCGGATTCTGGGTCTCCCTCTCTGTCTTCTTCTGCCACTCCTGCTCTGTCTCTCTCTCAAAAACAAATAAACATTAAAAAGAAAAAAAAGATTTCATGTATATATGTCTGGATAAATGGACGAACATTTGAGAAGTGAGATTACGATGGTTATTTTCTTATTGTAGTTTTCAAGATTTTTTTTAAAAGGATGTGTGTTTTCTAGTTAGGAAAAAGAGTATGTATTTGAAAAGGTGAGCAATAATTAGTAATTAATAGGGATACACTTTAAAGAAAAAGATAAGTAATATACTTTTTACAGGTATCTAATCTTTCTACTAGCATGGGCTTATTTTGAATATGGAGGTTTAAATATAATTACAAATAACTGGTGTGTTTTGTAACCAATACATTAAACATCTGATGAGTGTTAAAGATTCTTACTTGGTTTTCCAGTGAGTGTATTTAAGCAATTTTACACAGATCTTTTGGAATAGAGTAACCTTTTTTTTTTTCTCCCCTTCAAGAAATGAGGGTAAGTTTTTTTTGCAGTTACTGTGTTTTGGTTATATAAATGAGGATTATATGTTTAAAATTTAGGGCTAGCTACCTGACTAATAAGCCAAATAACCATTTCTTAAAACTTTGAGGGTTTTTTTTTTTTAATGTTTTTTTAATTTATTTTTTGAGAGACAGAGAGACAGCATGAGCAGGGGAAGGTCAGAGAAAGAGGGAGGTCCTGAATCTGAAGCAGGCTCCAGGCTCTGAGCTAGCTGTCAGCACAAAGCCCCACGCGGGGCTCGAACCCATGAACCATGAGATCATGACCTGAGCTGAAGTCCAAAACTCAACCAACTGAGCCACCCAGGCGCCCCAAAACTTTGAGTTTTAAAAACAGTGGCATTTTAAAGTTAATATTTTAATATTTTGGTTGATTGAAGATGTTTAATGTTAACAATTAAGGTTTTTTTGATTTGGGGCTTTTTTTGAGACAAATTTACACTTAGAATTGTGGTTCGTGACCACCACAAGAGAAGAACGAGGAGCCAAAACCAAAATTGGTATACTTTTAACATTTGACTCTTGTATCATAAATAAGATCAGCAGAATTTATGTTTAATTTTTATAAACATAAAGCTTAAGTGAAAAAAGTTTAATATTTCTGCACTCCTTTGCTGTTTTAAGTATCTCTTGATTGATGAATTTGGCCTTGATTCTTGTTTTTACCCCCTTTTGTATTTTCCCTAATTATACTGTTTATTATCAGTATATTTCAGAGGGTTTTTTTGTTATTGATTTTTGATAAATTACATTTTCCTGCTAATCTTGCCTACTAAAATCATTGACCATATATTAATAACTTTTGGAGAAACATAAAGGTTGATTTTGATGTGAAAAATTAGAGGAGGAGACTTATATTTTCAAGGTATGACTTTGTAACCCTTAGGCTGCTTATAGCCTAGGGTGTGTAATGTTGTTTTTCCAGTGATTTTTATATGCAACATTTCATTTACTGGAATACTGTGCACTCATTAGAAATTCCTAATACAAACAGTAAGCTGAGGGAAAATATTTGTATCTTGAAATGATGTATACAGGGGCGCCTGGGTGGCTCAGTCGGTTAAGCCTCCGGCTTCGGCTCAGGTCAGATCTCACGTTTGTGGGTTCGAGCCCCGTGTCAGGCTCTGTGCTGACAGCTGGCTCAGAGCCTGGAGCCTGCTTCCGGTTCTGTGTCTCCTCTCTCTGCCCCTCCCCCTCTCATGCTCTGTCTCTCTCTGTATCAAAAATAAATAAAATAGAAAAAAAATGATGTATACAGTATATTATTGAACATAACAGTTGATAATTAAGAAATAATTTTTTTAATGTCTTGTGTATATTTGTGTGTATGTCTGTGTGTATACACAAGAAAAGTCTGGGAGAATCAACCAAACTGCAAATAGTGGTTATCTGTAGATAGAATGAGATTAGAGGAGAGGAAGGAAAGATTGCTTTCTAAAGTGTTATAGTGACGTGCTAGTAAACGTATACTGAAAAGTAGATCTGCCCCATTTTATGGTGATATTTGCTTCTGTTGCACCAGTTGACGTTAAAAGTCAAAGAATTTTTCAATACCATTTAAATTCACTTACTAAAGGCTTGAAAACAGTGTTTTTCAAGTAAAAACTGAAAACGACAGCTTTTTTCTGTTTTAAAGAAATGCATGTAGTTCTTTTTAGAGCTTTAAGAATTAAATGGTAAGGCCACTCTAAGTGTTAAAAGGAGAAAGGTATTTTCTGGCAACTAATGTTGCTGCTATTTTAGTGATTGTTTACGCTAATCAAATAATTTGTGCTCATATTCAGCTTGCCATTTTAGTATTCAATCCTACTGCAGCAGTTTTGTACTAATTGTAGTTCTTCTACTGTTTTATTTGTAGGAAAATTGAAAAGATGGCAATCTGTGAGGTGGAGAAACTTTTCCCATAATTATTGTGGAAAGCATTTTGTTTCAGCTATTACAATATATATTGTAATATACTGTGTACTAGGTGTATATGATACACATTTTTATTTTATATATATATATATATATATATATATATATATAAATTGCCCCTGCACACACTTTTAAATCTTTAAAACAGGAAAAACATTTACAGAATGAAATTATCAAAGTGTAATTTTCATGTAAGTTTCCTTTGTTGGGGCACCTGGGTGGCTCAGTCGGTTAAGCATCCAACTTCGGCGCAGATCATGATCTCACGGTGTGTGGGTTCGAGCCCCACATTGGGCTCTGTGCTGACAGCTGCTGAAGCTGGAGCCTGCTTCTGATTCTCCCTCTCTCTCTGACTCTCCCCTGCTCGCAGTGTCTCTCTCTGTCTCTCAAAAAAAAAAGTTTCCTTTGTCTTATAAAGTTTCTTTTTGAGAAAAAAAATTATTTATTTATTTAGAGAGAGAATCCCAAGCAGGCATTGCACTGTCAGCACAGGACCAATGAGGGGCTCGATCCTGCAAACTGTGAGATCATGACTTGAACAGAAATAGAGAGTTGGATGCTTAACCTGAAAGGACACAGGTCTGAACCAAACTGACTCCATGACAGGCTTCAAGTTGCCCCTCTGACATTGGTGGCCGAAGTGTCGGTTTGGGCGCAGATTGCTCAACCAGGGACCACCCTAGTAACACCCAGTCAGAAGCGGCCAGCTAAAATGCTTAACATTCCTAATGGTGGGCTTAGAGATAGAAGCTATAGATAATCTCTTACTACTTAAGGCTAGTTACACCCTACATGGGGGTCCTTGGTCCACCCTGTAATTGGTTATTTTCAAAGAAGCACTAAATGTTGTGATTGGGTCCCGCCGAAAGTAACTGTACCTGTGTCACAATTTTCTGTAACTCCCCCTTCCCAAACCCCATAAAAACCCTGCTCAGCCTTGTTTGGGGCTCTCAGCACGGATCCACTGTGTTGGTGAAGTCTGTGAGCCTGAGCTTGAGCCCGTAATAATAAATGCCCTTTGCTTTTGCATGCATGACTCAGTCTCCCTGGCGGTCTCTGGTTTTTGGGGATGATATTGTGATCTGGGCATAACAAACCAACTGAGCTGCCCTAGTGCCCCTAAGGTTTTTTAAAGAAGTCAGCTTTTAGCTGTTAAAAAGATGTACTCTTGTGTAAGTTTAAAAAAAAAAAAAAGCGAAGCGTACAGTTGAAGTTAGAAAAAAAACAGTCTCCTGCCCTGCTCCTTTTTATCTCAGTTCTGCTTTCCAGGTTTTTACCTGTTTTGTGTTAAATTCCTTTGGTAGATATTTCAGTATTTTAAAATATACTTGCACCAGTTTCTTGTATTATCAACTTCAGGTGTTACATTGAGAATTTAGTTCACCTTGGTAGATATCAGGGGAGGGTTTAGGTTATCATGCAATATCTACATTCTATTTTGTGACCTCATGAGGGCAGTTGTACTTTTTACTTACTGTTGGTTGACTGCAAAAGCCGAACAAGAATAATAGCATTTGTTATATGGAATCACTATGTACAGATTTTTCACAGTAGAGGCAGGATTACAATGGCTAGGATTTTATGCTTTTCCCTCTAGCCATATTCAGGATCCTTTTGTAAGGGCGTTGAAAGGGAATGCCAGAATGAATTCTCCTTTCTAATTGGTCAAAATGATGCTGTCTTTTCTAGTTTTTTCTTTTGGAGAAAGAAGCATATACTTTCTTCATAATTCCCTCATTTCTGGCTATTCCTTATTTATTTATTTAAGATTTTGTTTTTTAGTAATCTCTACACCCAATGTGGGGCTTGAATTTATAACCCCTAGATCAGGGGTCACACTCTGCACTGAGCCAGCCAGTTAGGTGCCCCTCTGGCTTTTCTTGAAGTCCTTTTTTTTCTTTTGATTATCTTTTTGTTCTACTTTTGGCTTTTTGCTTCATATTTGGATTATGATTCCCTTCTACATTTGCCTCTCTTCCCCAACACAACCAAAATAACTTCCTCCTCTCTGTCCCTGTCTGTTCCTTTATTATATTCTTGGTCTTACTCTCAAATCATACTGTCTATTCTCCCAAATTCTTTTTTCCTGAAGAGTAAGTACCCTCTTGGAGACCTCCACCCTCCAGCCCATTCCGGCCTGGTTGTTCCCTGGATTTGCCAAACAACTGGCCTACTGGAATTACCTTTCACGGCTCTCTGTAGGTTGCATTTATTATCTCTTAAATCTCATGTTTTTATTTTTTAATGTTTATTTATTTTTGAGAGAGAGACACAGCATGAATGAGGGGAGGGGCAGAGAGAGACACACAGAATCGGAAGCAGGCTCCAGGCTCTGAGCTGTCAGCACAGAGCCTCACATGGGGCTCGAACTCACAGACTGTGAGATCATGACCTGAGCCGAAGTCAGACACTCAATCAACTGAGCCACCCAGGCGTCCCTTAAATCTCATGTTTTATGCTTTCTTGGTTTTCATTCTTATTTTTCTGTTGCATATTTAAAAGTAATTTCCTTTGAGGGGGTCATTAGGAAGTAAACTTTTGAGTCCTTATACAACTAAAATGCCTTTTTCTCTTCTCACACATGTGTTTTCAGGTGGTCTGGGGGTCCACACTGTGAGTACCAAGTTTCTAGAAGACAACCTCAAAACTGCCTTTTCCTCAGGGTCTTTTTTTTTTTTTTTTTTTTTTTAAAGTACGTTTCTCACCCAGTGCAGAGCCCAATGCAGGGCCTGAACTAATGACCCTGAGATCAGGACCTGAGCAGAGATGAAGAGTCAGACACTTAACTGACTGAGCCACTTAGATGCCTCCAGGGCCAGTTTTTTAATACATTTTTTTCTGTCATGCCCCAGATTTTCTTGAGATGTTGGTTGATTTTTGTTGCTGTTTCATATTTAAGATGAGGGTATATAAGAGCTTCCCTTTTATGTGAGTAGATGGGGTGCTAGCTCTTACACTGGGGATCCTTAAGCCAGTGTGTGTGGGAGTTTTGCTTTGGGGTGCCATCACCCAAACCTATCTGCTAAAGTTAGGAAAGAGCCTTGGGTATTCTTCCCCCTTCCCCTACTCTTTTCTAGGAGAAACTCTTGACTCAAAGGAGTGAAAAAAGGGTAGACATTGTTCTGTTACCTAAGTAGATCTTGCTGTTCCCTTCTGCCTTTTTAAAAATTGAAGTATATGACATAATGTTACATTAGTTTCAAATGTACAATGGTAAGTGATTTGGCAGCTCTTATGCTGTGCTCCCAAGTGTAGCTGCCATCTGTCACCATCCAGGGCTTTTAAAACACCATTGACCGTATTCCCTATACTATCTTTCATCTCTGGGATAGACTGTTTCTGAAGCAGAGATGCATATCTCCCACTCCCTTCGCCCATTTTGCCCATCCCTGTAATCCCATCTCCTCAGAAAACAGAATGCTTCAGTAAACATAGGGGTGTGTGTATCTTCTTGAATTAGTGTTTTGTTTTCTTTGGGTTAATACCCAGTAGTGGAATTATCAGATTATATGGTATTTCTGTTTTTTAATTTTCTGAGAACTCTTCATACTGTTTCCCACAGTGGCTGCGCCAATTTAAATTCCCACCAACAAACAGTGCATGCAGATCTCTTTTTCTCCTTGCCAGCACTTGTTATTTTTTGTCCTTTGGTTTTGGCCATTGTGATATCTCATACTATCTCAGGTATGAGATTTGCATTTCCCTGAAAATGAGTGATGTTGAGCATCTTTTGATGTGTCTCTGCCATCTGTATGTCTTTGGAAAAATACCTATTCAAGTCCTCTGCTACTTTTTAATCAGATTATTTGTTTTTTGATGTTGAGTTGTGTAAGTTCTTTATATATTTCTTATAGTAACCCTTTATTGGATGTATCATTGGGAATACCTTCCATTCAGTAGGTTACATTGTCATTTTGTTGATGGTTTCCTTTGCTTTGCTAAAGCTTTTTATTTTGGTGTAGTCCTAATGGTTTATTTTTTTGCTTCTGTTTTCTTACCTGAATAGACATACCCAGAAAAATGTTGCTAAGTTTGATGTCAAAAAAATTACTGCCCATGTTTTTCTTCCAGGAGTTTTATGGTTTCATGTTTTACATTTAGATCTTTAGTCGGATGCTTAACCGATTGAGCCACCCAGGTGCCCCAATTTAGGGTTTTAAAAAGTGAGTATACTTTAAAAAGTTATTTTAAATGTATGTTTTAAAAGTTATTTTGAGCTCAAGTTCCAGATGAAGTTCTTTGAGAAGTCGAGTCTGTTAATTAAAGAGATGATTTCTTGTCTCTTTGTGATACTTTAAATGCGAAGGTTAAACAGCCCACATCTATGCTATTTGAATGAATGGATATATTTGTATATTATATGCTGTGGTATCTGGGTGGCTCAGTCAGTTGGGCACCCGACTTTCCATTTCAGCTCAGGTCATGCCTGGTCCCAAGGTTGTGGGATCAAGTCCCATGTCGGGCTCTGGGTTCTTGGCGTGGAGGATCCTTGGAACTCTCTCCCTCTGTCTCTCCTCTGCTGGCATGCGCATGCTGTCTCACCAAAAAAATAAACGTTTTTTTAATAAATGTTACCAGTCATAGGAGGAAATCCTAGTGAAAGTTGTTTCCTTGCTCCCTTTATTTTTAGTTATCTTTGTCCTTGTTAACAGAGGGTAGATGGCCTCTTAAAAAATTCTGAGTGAGATAACTGAAAAACTTCTTTTTCAGGCTTCTCTTCCTTGTGCAGCTTTGGTGGTAGAGTGGTGAGCATAGCTGCCTTCCAGATTCCCCTTCCCTATAATAATTGCTTCCAGATTTTTCTTCCTTGGTCAGCACTGCTCTTGGTTCCTTTTTTATGTTGGTGGTTAAAGCAGTTAAATAGGTTAAATTCATTACGATTTGTAAATATTAATTTTAATATATTTTCTTTTGACAGCCGATTTATTTTGCATATTCCCAGCGAGGAAAGAGACAATGCTATCCGAGTTTGTTTTCAGATTGAACTTGCCCATTGGTTTTACTTGGATTTCTGCATGCAGAACACACCAGGATTACCTCAGTGTGGGATAAGAGACTTTGCTAAAGCTGATATCCTTTTTATTACTATAATGACTGTCTTTCATTATTGCTAATAAAATATTTTAGTACAGATTTCCTTTTGCTTGTCTTTGAGATTTAAAACTTAACTAGATAATTATACTTGGTTTCTAAAAATTGTCAATATAAATAGTAGACATAATTTTATAGTATTTTTATTTTTATCTAGAGGACCCCTTGAAATAATGAGTGATTAGATTAAATTTGATTTTTCTCTTTCAGAAATATCTAGCCTGTTTCTAGAACTGATCTCTTTTTTACTTTGTTCTTGCTATTCTATTTAACCAGATGATCTTTAATCAAATCATTACCTTTTGGGGGCTAGAGATTGTCAAATAATTATTGGATAGTTAATATGTTAAAGACTGTGTTTTTAGTTTTGTGGCAAATACAAAGAAGTCCTTGCTTTCAAAGTTTTTTTTCTTCGTATTTACAAATAAGGTAGATGCTTGTCAGTTTATTAGTTATAACAGATACATATGAAAATTTAAGATTATAAAAGAAGCTATGTTGGCAAAAAATTGGTGAATTGCTAATAGTCCTAATATTAAATGTCTTTAAAATTCAGAGATTTCTTAGGCAAAGGTATATTTGTCAGGGAATGTAGGATTTTACAAAGAGGAGTGGAGAGTATGTTCCAGATAAAAGGATTGAGCAAGATTGGAGAGTTGGAAAGAAAAAGGGGCATCTTGTGAAGTAAATTAGTTTGTATTGAACAGACAGTTGTTACGGGGATGTAGTAGGGATAGGAGGTATGTAAGGGGGATTTGTAGGTTCTTAAACCTTGAGCCAAAGTGGTTTTTTTTTCTGTAGGTCATTGTTTTAACTGTAGATCATGTATTCAAATGGAATTGTAATCACAAGTTCACCATACTGTGCTAACGATGGAATAAGAATGAACGTAATCCTTGTACTCTTTTTTTTTACCAAGGCTAAAGATTATTATGCAAGTCTTTTGAAGATGGTATTCAAGAAGACTAACTTGGCAGGATAGGTTAAACCATAGATTAGGCTGTCACATTACTTGAGATACGAAGCAATAGGTCTTGAACAATCATAGGGAGACAACAAAGAAAAGACTGAAGAGACATTTCAGTGGCAGAAATGATCAGGCTGTTTGATTAAATAATGGAGAGGTAAATGAGGAATCAAAGGGGGATAGAAGTACTATTGAACACTATCTTTGTTAAAGGCTTGGTCATAGGTTTTGTGCAGAAATCATGAAGGACTTGGCTTTTAAGAAGCTGTAATCTAGCTATGAACCATCCAAACAGGCAGATATGCTTCTCTGATCTATTTTGCATAGACTTCGGGTTCTACCAGAACAACTTTACATGCTTTGGGGTTCTAGGCAAGATTTTGTGTGTGTGTGCCCATGTGTTTTAAGTTTCCCTTGCTATTAAGAACAAAACAAAAAACTTTGTTTTAGTTATGTTTAATTCAGTTGTATGGAGAAAAAGCTTTTCTTGCTAATGTGATAAATTTCATTAAAGAAGTGAGTGCTTACCCCGTGCCAGACATTATGTAGTGCACAAAGTGGATTTGGTCCCTATCTTCAAGATGAAGGGAAATTATTAGTGTAGTATGGTAAACTATGATAGGGTACTAATGCAGGGCATCACGTAAAAGTTAATAGCGTAAGTTCTGGAGCCAGATTACTTGGGCTAGGGTCGCATCTTTGCCGTTTATTTGCCATTCAACCTTTGGCAAATTGTAGAGCTTTTCTGTACCTTTGTTTTCTTTTTTTATAAATTGGCTGTAGCCTTGTGATTTTTCTTCAGTAAACACTCAGCAGGGTGAGTATAGAATGGGCATCCTGGATTTTCTCCTTGGTTAAAATTTTTGCTTGGGGAGCTATATTCAGAGAACAATGGGGCAAAGGAATTTTGGAAATTGCTAACATTGATTAAAGTAATGGGTCATATTGTTTAGGGAAGAAAATAAAAGCATGAGGGTGCTAATGCAGAGAAATGAATATAGTTCAAGATCAGTGTAGAATGATACAATGTGAGTAATTAGAAGACTGCTTTAGACAGTTATGGTCATGATGTTTTATTTCAGCTAAATTGTAGGAATAGTCCTAGTGATAGCCACGTCCAGAATGTTGCTATGGGAATTGGTCTGAGAAATGGGAACGGAAAGGACAAGAATACAGGGAACTGAGGCTAGAGCTTGAGATGAGTTGTCCTTGAGGAAATTTGTATCATTCAATATAATCATAGAATTTTGGAGGGCGATTACTGTCTAAACGATTGTTTATACCTAGAGCAGATTTTTCATGTATTTGCAAAAGTGTTAGTATAAAAAGAGTACGTAAAAAATTCCCTGGATTATTAAAAAAAGAATATGTATATTACAAGTAGACATGTGCTTCAACTTTTTACTTTAATCAGTGTAACCTCTGAGAACTACAGTTGACCCATGAACAATGTGGGGGTTAGAGGTCCTGACCTCTGTGTAGTATGAAGTCTGTATGTAACTTTGACTCTCCAAAACTTAATTGCTAATAGCCTACTGTTGACAAGAAGGCTTACCAATAAAATAGCCAATAAACCTATTTTGCATGTGACATGTATTATATACTGTATTCTCACAGTAAAGTAAACTAGAGAAAAATGTTATCAAAATCATAAGGAAGAGGAACTACATTTACAGTATAATACTGTACTTAGAAAAAAACTGCATATAAGTGGACCCATGTAGTTCAAACCCTTTGTTCAGTAGTACTAGTACTGTGTAAAGGCCTAGTAACTCAGATTCAAGACTAACTAATTTGTTTCAGAGTTTAATAAAATCAGACAGTAGTCAGTTTTAGTAAAAATTGGAAGTGATGCATTTCAGTGCATCTTACAGGGTTTTTTGAATTAAATACCTTATCTCACTAAATAAAAATGGTATTTAAAAAATTTCCATTCCCCTATTTGAATTGAATTAAATTTTTTATACTATTAATATTAAGGGGGATGATTGAAAAATTGTCAGTGGGGAAATTGATGTCATTTTGGATTGGGTACTGTTACTTGCTAATTGTGTGGACTTGAGCAAGTATTTAACAGGTTCTTTTTCTTTTCAGTGTTAATTCTAAGTATATCTTGAACTGTAGTTGGTGGTTTTGTGGTAGGAAAAATGAGTAAATGAAAAATGTAAATAGTTTCCAAAATTAGGTCAGTTGGTTAATAATTTCTCTTGTTAAACCTTTCTTTGTTTTTTTTAAAAATTAAGGGTAGTAAAGTAAGATAACATTAATTTGTGGAAATGGTGATGACCTTGAAGTTATTAGGAACACTGTAGGAAGAAGAAAGGAAGAGCTGCATAAGTATCCTCCTCTCTGAACTAGTAGGAGTTCTTTCTGCTCCTTGCATATTTTTGTTTTTCTATGGCAAAAATTTTATTGGAAGAAATAAACGTTTATTTAAAGTTTATACTTAAGATTCAAAAAAAACCTGTGATGACTTTAAAACATATAAGGGGTTTTACTAAACATATAAAGCCAGGTTATTATTGGAAAGTACCTTTCAGAATGTTAGCAGGCCTGTATAGAGTTGTAGGACTTCATGAAATGGTTAAGGTTATATCCAAGCTTTGTCTGTCTTTCTCCCTTCCCCAACTGAAGGCATTATACTGAGATTATATTATATTGAGGTTAACCTAGTACCTGTCTTGATTACAGTGTTATCCTAGATGGTTGACTTCTTTGGGCTCTTTGAGGTCCTCTGTAATTTTTACTACAACTAAAACCAAACAAAATTTTAAATACAACCTACAGAATTGTTTTCATAAAATGAATTTAATGTGATTTTTTTTTTTTAAATCAACTGACTGCCAGTCACAGTGTGAATTTAATGCTGCTTTGAGGGTATTTTGACGTGGCTGTACTACCAGTGTTTCCACCACCTTTCTTTGCTACGTCTATTAATGAAACCTTCCTTTCTGTATTATGCTGGCTATATTCCTTTCTATATTATGCATCATTTGTCCTTACATCATTTGTATTATATTAGCTTTCCTTCATTGTTAGTAGACCACAGCAGTAAGTAGTACTAGTTCCAATATGGTCTCTGAAATCATGTTGTAGTACTTGATATATGTGGTCATCCAAATGATTGAAAGTATGTTCTTATTACGTGTTTTTAGGTTAATGTCAAAATAAAAACACAGGATATATGTTTTCATAACAAACTTGAGGAGCCTTAACATAAGGTTCTTGGTTGAGAAATTATCATGACAAATATTTTTTCCACACATTTTCCATGATTACTAGTGTTGTAGTGATGAGGCATTTGGTAGCATGGGGTATTAGAAGTCTGAGCATCTACTTTACAGGTTTAGGTTTTATCTACTTAAACAATAAAAAATATTTTACTCTGCCCAATATGGGGCGGGGGGGTGGAAGGGCATGGCAGTTTCTTTTGAAATAGGCTATACTTTCCTTAATGCCTAGATTTACTTTTCTCTCTAATTCTTAGTAAATCCTTGTCTTAAAAATGTTTTAAATTTTAAAACCAGTCAATTACGTGTACATGGTGAAGACCTTCAACAGTAGAGAATGGTGTTTCCTTCAGCCCTGGTTCTCCTTCCCATAGGTGACCACTTTACTTGTCCTGATGGTTTCTGCCTCTCACCAGTATATGTATACTGTATTTCTGTCTCTTGCCAGTTTTAGTATTTGTTGACTCCTGATGTGGTGAATTTGACTCACTTAATGAGAAGTATTTGAGGTGTTCACATGGTCCTGAATTTGTGTTAGCGTAGAGCTCTAAGACTGTGACTATGGAAATCTTACTTGATTTGTCCAGCTAAATGCAGAAGTTAGCAGTGACTTGTTCAGGAGAAAACAAATGGGGTGGGAAAAACCGAGAAGGAGAAACAAAACTTAGGTGAAGATTTGAGTAATTTCATATAAAATTCATAGTTGACTTCAACAGGCTCCTTTCTATATAGAAGTAGTCACGCTGTATTCAGAGAGAAAGTAGCTTCCTTGACACTAGGTATACTCTTCAGTCACTGTCCGTTTTTGCTGCCTCAAGGTGAAGATGTGGAAAAAATTTTGGATGAATGGAAGGAATATAAAATGGGAGTACCAACATACGGTGCAATTATTCTTGATGAGACACTTGAAAATGTGAGTGTAATAAAAGATTTTTAGTGCAATCACCTGTTTTCACCTTATAAATAAAATATATGTGCTATTTATATAATGTTCTGAAATGAGTTTTGAAAATAGACTTTTAGTGCTGAAAGGCCAAATTTTGCATATTTTGTTGGCATTCTGAGTCCTAATATTTTATACTTGTTGTATAACTTACTGCAAAGAATATCACTTTATTGTTGAAGAAATACTTTAAAATGGGCCGAATGCCTTTCTTCATACTAGTAGTACTATAGTCAGACTTTTGGAAGATACTAAAACCAAGTACTGTATAAAATTACTGGTGATAACAGTTACTTGAAGTAAGGAGAAAAACACCTTTGACTTGCAAGGAGTGTGGGAAAGGAAGGCAAGTTTTATTTTACCTCTGCTCCTTTTTATAGGTACTACTGGTTCAGGGGTACCTAGCAAAATCAGGCTGGGGATTTCCAAAAGGAAAAGTAAATAAAGAAGAAGCTCCTCATGATTGTGCTGCTAGAGAGGTGAGTTATTGCAGTTTGAAACACAGTAGCATTTGGTGATTATGCTTTAAATAAAGTGCTTTTTTAGTCATGGAAACTTACTGTTTGGACCATCTAATCCTTTTTCTAGAACTTGACTGCAAGAAGTGACTTATATTTTGTAGTGTGACTGTTGATTCTTTTGTCCACATCTATCATTTATCCCTGTGTTTTATTCATTCCATAACTGATTTATTCATTCCATAAAATGTTTCCATTTTCTCTTATTGTCCATTTTTAATTGTCATCTCTAATTCCTGTCTACCTTGTTTTAGAATTGGATTTATAGTTTGTAAAACATTTTGGCAGTTACACACCTTGTTTCATGTTTATTGTCTTGGCTTCCAGAAAAGTACACAATTTTGGCTTTTTAAGGAAATTTACATTTGTTTCTCAAACTCACTCTTTCCCACTGCCTATATGATGAAGTGTAGTTCTTTAAGGTGTTGAAACTCCCTCCCTTATTCCTGACACAAAGTCAAAGAATTTATTTTCTGTCCCTTGAATTTGACTGATTTGTTTCAGCCTCTAAACTTAATCTCCCTAACTGGAAGGTTCTCTTCTCTTCTTAACTATTCAAATCCTATCTAGATCCAGCTCAAATTATGACTTTGTTATTCGTAAAATGAGGTTTGGAGTGAATAATTTTTTATATTTTTTAATGTTTATTCATTTTTTGAGAGAGAGAGAGAGTGCAAGCATGGGAGGGGCAGAGAGAGGGAGGCCCAGAATCCAAAGCAGAGTCCAGGTTCTGAGCTGTCAGCACAGAGCCCAGTGGAGGGCTTGAACTCAACTCAGGCTTGACCTGAGTGGAAATTGGACGCTTAACCTGAGCCACCCTGGTGTCCTTTTTTTTTTTAATTGAGGTATACTTTATACACAGTGTTAGTTTCAGGTGTACGCTATAGTGATTCAAGAGTGCTATACATTATGCTATGCTTTACCACAAGTGTAGCTATCATTTGTCGCCATACAACAATATTACAGTATAGGGCACACAGCCAATGGTATTGTATCTTTTATCCGTGTTTTATTGATTCCATAACTGGAAGCCTGTACTTCTGATACCCTTCCATCATTTTGTTCCTCTCCTAAACTCCCTCCCCGGTGGCAACCATTAGTTTATTTACTGTATTTGTGGGTCTTTTTCTTTTTGTTTTTCTTTTTTATAGATTCCACATGTAAGTGAAATAATATAGTAATGTCCCTCTCTGCCTTATTTCACCTAATGTCATACCCCCTAGATTCATGTTGTTAGAAATGGCAAGATCTCATTCTTTTTTTATGGCCGAGTTATATTCCTCTGTGTGTGTGTGTGTGTGTGTGTACATACGTGTGTACATACGTGTGTACGTACACCACATCTTTATTTATTCATCTGTTGATGGACACTTGGGTTGCTTCCATGTCTTGGCTATTGTAAATAATACTGCAGTAAACATAGGGTGCCTATGCCCTGTATTAGGATATATACAGAAACACTAGTTCAAATTAGTGTTTTTGTATTCTTTGGGTAAATACCTAATAGTGAAATTACTGAATTGTATGGTACTTATATTTTTAATTTTTTGAGGAACCTCTGTACTCTTTTTGCACAGTGGCTATACCAGTTTGCATTTCCACCAGCAGTGCATGAAGGTTTCTTTTTCTCCACATCCTCCCCAGCACTTGTTATTTCTTATCTTTTTGATTGTAGCCATTCTGTAGAGTGAGTAATTTCTGAAGTTCAGTTTTTCTTTTCTTTTTTTCTTATTTTTAATACTAGAGAGCACGTGAGAGCAGGGGAGAGGGGCAGATAGAGGGAGAGAATCTTAGGCAGGCTCCGTCCTGTCCTCAGTATGGAGCCCAGGGTGTGGCTCGATCCCACAACCCTGGGATCATGACCTGAGCCAAAATCAAGAGTCAGACTCTCAACTGACTGAGCAAACCAGGCATCCCTGAAGTTTTTTCTTAATTAAAATTCTTTTTATTTTTAAATTTGACCAGTGAGCCCTTCCTCTACAGTAGTCTCAACTTTAACAACAGTTGTTGTCTAGACATTTGCTTGGCATTAATTACGTAGCACCTGTGATGCATTATGGACTGTATTCTTATTTATTAATTCCGTATTCATCACAGTACACCTTATCCTTGAAATTTGAGAAGTTCAGCTATAAGGAAGCAAAATATAATAGAAAGAGAACTGCTTTAGGAGCAGAAAGATTTTTGGTCCCGTATAGTTCTAGTAAATGCTAGTCAATATCCTAGAGGCCTTGGGTGAGCCACCTAATTTTTGTAAGATGTGCATACTACTAAGAAGATTTATGACTTATTTAAGGCCTTCATAACTAGAAGTAAATATCCTTAAAATCTAAGGTGGTATGATTAACTTTGAGGTATTTTTGAGATGGCAGTACAGATTTTGTGGCATATTTCATTTGGATCTGTTGCCTTATTTTGTTTTAATTCAGTATTTTCCTGCAGCAGTGTTTACCTGGTTTAAGTTTGCATGTTGTTATTAGTGCGCAATAGTAATTAAAATTCTTACAAACAACTTACATTTATTTAACATAAAAAGACCATTATTGGTTATTTACTTTGGAGTAGAATTTTAAAAATGATTGAAAATGCTACATATTAAATTCAGTATGGAACACTTCTCTAAGTATTTGCAACAGTTTATAGAGCAGTAATACAAGCAAATGAAAGTTTACACACACCCCTTAAAATTGAGAGCTGATGAGGTAATAGGTAAGAAACTGACATATTGCCCTTTCTGTGGATAATAGGAGATGAAACGGAGCAGTTGTAAAGTCTTCCCTTTTATATCCTCAAATTTTCTGGTCCTCGTGCTCATAAGGAAGACAAGTAGAAATTATAGCATCCTACTTAGAGGAATTGATCTGTAATCCTGTACGTAAAGTTAGGTGGGTCCTATAGCAGTATGATAATTGGGTACAGAAAAGAGACTGTAGTGACTGGAAAACAGGTTAAATTTGGACTAAATTTGGTGACATCAGCTGTCTCTGTAATTGGATCTTTTTGAGGGAACTTGTAAGACCTCATATATTTAAATTTGCAAAGCTGAAGAAGTACCCCAGACCCAAGGGATCACTTATATCTATCACTAAAACCTTCCTTCTGACAAATTTCATGCAGCATATTGTAGAGTCTGGGTGATGCAGAGGCATCGGATATCGGGGTGGGCAGAGGCAGTTAACCTGTGAAATGAGGCATCCACTTTTCACTTTATCTTATTAATTTGTTTTCTACTCTGGAATGCTAAGACAGAAGATTGTCCCATTCACGTGGTGCTAATTTCGGTAATGATTATAGATCACCATAATTTGTAAGAAAGTAAAAATTGATTAGGGCATGGGGAATGAGAGTGGAGTGTAGATGCTAGGATGCTACAGAGAATCTTGTGGGGAGGAATGCAGTCATTATGGGAGAGGAGTCGCTCCATTTAGAGGAGAGGAACTGAAACAGCAGGTTAGTAACAGGCCCAAGGCCTCACAGTGAACAGCAGAACAGGGATGCAGAACTTTGGTTGGGCTCTGGAGTCCACGTTCCTGTCTACTATAACATAGGCAGCCAAGGGATATTTGTAAATGGGTATTTCTAGACACTCATGGAAAAAACAGAAGGAATTTGTGATTTTTAAAGTATTGCATACCTATTTTCTAGTAACATTTGCCTGAGTTGAATCAGTATAATTTCTTTTATTCTCGTAGAGTTTTTGTCTTGCGCTGAGGAAAGCATAGAATCTTAGAAACCATAGACCCTTAATTTCAAGGAAAGGTTTCTTTTTTCCTTTTGATAGTAAGAATTAATTCTTTTAAACTTTCAGATCTAAGTAACATCCTCTTTTAGCTGATAAAGGAACATGTCAGAGAACTTGTCTTTTTTTAAACTTTTGGATTAGAATTTGACTACTTCTGATTTTTAAATGGTTGCTTTTGTTATAAAGAGAAAAATCTGTAGGTTAAGGTTGGACGTGATTCTGTTAGTCCAGTCAGGCTGCCATAACAAAATACCACAGATGAAGTAGCTTAAACAACAGAAATTTAAGTTTTAGAATCTGAGAAGGCCAAGATCAAGGTGCCCACTGATTAGGTTCCTGGTGAGGGCTCTCATGCTGGCTGCTTTCTTGTGTGCTGATGGGGTCTTTCCTGGGTACCTGTGAGTAAAGGGAGCCCTTTGTTTCCTCTTATAAGGACACCAGCACTGTCAGATTAGGCCCCCAACCATATGACCTTTATCGCCTCCTCACAGGCCCTATCTCCAAATACAGTCGCATTGAAGGTTGGGCCTTCAACTTCGGAATTTTGGTGGGACAAAGTTCAGTGCAAAGCAGCTGTCATTTTTGAGTGGTGAAAGTGTTCTACTAGCAGTCCTAGACTTGTAGTGTATGTTTCTGCCACTTGGTGGCGCTTCAGTATAGCAGAAGCAGTACTGTGTGCTGGTGGTGGAGGGAGCGCCACAAGTGTTAGTTCTTAGTTTAAAACCAGATTGTTTTTTGTAGGCGTTCATGTTAGTATCACAGTTTTGCTTTTAATTTTCACTTGCATTAACTTATTGGGGTTCTATCTGAAGTTTTTTAGCTGCCATTAGTTAAACTGATGCCTTAAAAGTTTTTTTCTTTTAACATTTTTTCTTTTATGTGTTTCTATCATGGGTGTTTATGCTTGTTTTAAGTTGCTAAATAACATTTTAGTTTGGTTTATTATGGTTGTGTTAATGTTATTATTTCATTCTTTGTGGCTGTCCAGAGGTGTTTTGTTAAAGTAGAATCTCATCCTTCCTATAAGGGCTGTGTATGCGATCTGAGCTGAAAGAAACACAAGCAGGCTTCTCGGGGACAATTCTGTGTCCCTTTCTATGAATAATTAATAGAAAGCTTAGTGCCATCTTTCATTTTTCTTTTAATTAATTAATTAATGTAATCTCTACAGCCAGCATGGGGCTTGAATTCATGACCCTGAGATCACTGAGATCAAGAGTCACGGGCTCCTGTGACTGAGCCATGTGCCCCAAGCTTGATTAGAAGTTTCCAGTCTTTGACCTTTTGGTTCACCTTTGTTAATTGGGTTCTGATTACTTTTTAAAAAATTTTTAATTTATTTTTTTGAGAAAGAGAGAGTGTGTGAGTGGGGGCAAGGCAGAGAGGGAGACATGGAATCTGAAGCAGACTCCAGGCTCTGAGCTGTCAGCACAGAGCCTGACATCAGCTTCAAATCCAAGAACCTCAAGATCATGATCTGAGTGGAAGTTGGACACTTAACTGACTGAGCTACCCAGGTGCCCCAAGTTCTTATAAATTTTATTCAGTGAAGTAGATTTAGGACAAGGATGGGAAAATGTTTTCTAGATATTGTTGAAAGGATGAGTTAGGGTAACCTTAGTATTTTTTTTTTTGTTGTTAGTTGTGGTGAAATACCAATTGTTAAATAAGCAAATGATTCTTGCAGTTTCAGGATTTCATTTTGTTGCTTACTATTTAATAGCAGAACAGTAGATTTTATTGTAATGAAGCTGACATTAATATGCATTTTTATAATTTAATCTTGATAGAATTTGTACAGAGGAACAATTGGTTGGTTTATTCTACTTCTTCCAATAAGTTTGTAATAGGATATTAGATGATAGGGAGAGGATTTCATTGTGTTGGTGCTCTTTGGGCAGCACAGTCTTTTTTTAATGTTTTATTTATTTTTGAGAGAGAGAGAGACAGCATGAGCAGGGGAGGGTCAGAGAGAGAGGGAGACGCAGAATCCGAAGACAGGCTCCAGGCTCTGAGCTAGTTGTCAGCACAGAGCCCGACGTGGGGCTCGAACCCACAAACCGTAAGATCATGACCTGAACCAAAGTCAGATGCTCAACTGACTGAGCCACCCAGGCTCAGGGACTTTTAAATCTTACTCAGGGATTTTTATGTGGTATCATTTGAGAAGTTAATGCTATTTTGTGTGCCAGGAAAATTACGTTTTATAATACAGGAATGGATTTGATCCACAGAAGATGTAGTATCGAAATTTTTGTCTTTGATGTCTGTGCATATAAGTGAGCTATTAAAAACTTTTCCTAGTAAATATGAGAATGGATACCTAACTTTATTTATTTTTTATTTGGAGAGAGTGTGTGTGAGTGGGGAGGGGCAGAGGGAGAGAGAGAGAGAATCCCAATCTCAACAGGGACGCTAGCTCCTGAACTGTAAGATCATGATCTGAGCTGAAGTCAAGAGTTGGATGTGTATTTGACCGAGCCACCCAGGTACCCCTGGATACCTAACTTTAGAGACAACTCAGTCTTTATCACTTCTAGAATTGGGGAGTTTATATCTGTTACTTTATTATATCTGTTCTAAGTTTAGTCATACAAGGTTTGAAGCTGTGTTTAGCACTGATGGCTCTTTTAATTTTACCTCATATTGTATCACTTCCTCCCATGTGATTCTTCAGCTATAGTCTTTCCCAGCTCTCTAAACGGAATACCGTTTTCCTGTCTGGCAAACCCCTATTCATCTTTCAAGTCTCAGCTCAAGTGCGTCCAGCGGACTAGAGTGCTGTCCACGCAGCCTCTCGAGATGACCACCCCATTTCACAACTCACACCTTACCTTAGCCCGTGGCTGAGTTATGTATTCACACAGTATTCACCTACCTCTTGGCATGTATATGTTCCTTTTTTAGGCTGAGCTCCTTAAAGAGCAGTGCTTGCTTTACTAATTTCTGAAGTCCGTGTGTAGGATGGTACCTGTTACTTATTAAGCACACCATACCTATTTGAATGCAGTGAATGCATTAATATTGAGATAATTATAAGTAGTATAGAGCAAAACAAAGAACAGTAACACAAAGGATGTATTCACCTATTAATATTTTGTTATATTTGATTTATTACATTTGATACATATGTGTGTATGGTTTTTATTATGCTGAATAATTTAGGAGTAAACTGCAGATGTTAATATTCCTTAATCCCTAAATAGTTTTGCATGTACATTTTTTTCTTAAGATAAGAGTACTCTCTTTTTGGGGGGCAGAGGGAGAGCAAGTGTACATGTGCCCAGTGAGGGGCAGAGAGAGAGGGAGAGACAGAATCCCAACTGACATCCTGATGCAGGGCTTCATCTCACAAACTGTGAGATCATGACCTGATCTGAGATCAAGATGCTTAACCGACTGAGCCATGTAGGTGCCCTCTTTTTTTTTTTTTTTTAAATCCCAAATACATAGATACTCAGTCTGACATTTCCACAAGTAGGAAATACAAATAATGTTTCTCCTTTTTCTATATACCACAGAACATTTTTCAAGTGAATGTATTCACCTGGCTTTTAAAATGAGAAACAAGAGGTGTAGCGTACTTAGGGATTCACAGAGGTGGTGATAGAAGTGAGGGGTCATGGAGGAGCCTGAATTGGGAGTCATAGACTCCACATGCCTGAGAGAGGGAGAGATGTGCCTTTTTGAGGGATGTAGAAAGATGTACGTTGAACTGACAAGAGAAAGCAGAAAGAGATGAAAGAAATGAGTAGGAATAGCTCCTCTATGCCTGTATCTTGCAAGGGATTCAGCCCTGGCCATGTGTTTTAGTCTCTTCTGCCCACTGGTTGGTTAGGAGATGCTGAAACCAGAGGGAAGGGACTTTCTCCAGTCCTCAGTGAGCTCTAGGCACTGAGAATCCAAAGCCTTTTGATTGGGGGGTGAAGTGGTGAAGGACTTCATCAGAGTAACACAGATGTTACTTGAAGGAGAACTTTAAGTCTAGAAGAGATGGGTAGTTTTTTTTTATTTTACACAGAAGCCCAGTATGTTAATCAGAATAAGTATGGTTTCTCTGGTTGAAGGAAAAGGTGGAGGTTGGGTGTAACATCAATTTCTGAGATTGATGCGCTCCAGTTTCTCCTCCTCTAGCTCCTGAGGCCCTGCTCGGGGAGGGCGGTTTTAGAACCATGTCTTTTCACCATTTCTCAGTGCTTTTGCATTTGCCCTCCCCTCACACACAAATGATGTTGTAGCTCTGCTTTTAGAATCTGTCCATTTAAATGTTAATATTAATCACAATTCAATTTTCATGTTTGAAAATAGTTTTATTTGTATAAGACAGTTTCTAGTCTGTAACTTGTGTATGTGTAGATTCATACATGCTGTGGATAAAATCCATGTGGTCCCAACTGAAGAGTTCGGACCCAATTACAGTGTATGTGTGTAGTGGTGGGTGGGTCGGGGGGGGGGGGCTGTTGTTCCTCACACCAACCAGCAGTGGACAGACCCTGGCTGCATGTCCTGTCATTCAGCTCCAACCTGAGGTTGTCTACCTGGATAGAATCGAATTCCACAGGTTAAGGCTCAGTCCTACAAGACTGCCCTTCACTTCAGATGCCAGTCATAAGTCCAGGTTGTCCTCTGTATTTCTGACCTAAGTTGGAGGTTTTAACGACCCTCTCCTTGGGTTCAGTTAATTTGCTAGAGTAGCTCTTAGAATTGGGAAAAACAGATTAATTTAAAAGGTTATATAGCTTAAGAACAGCCCAATGGAAGAGATGTAGAGGGCAAAGTATGGAAAAAGGGTGCGAAACTTCTAGGCCCTCTTTTTTCTGTAATTGTTTTTTTTTTAGTGTTTTTTTTATTTTTGATGCAGAGAGAGAGCATGAAAGGGGGAGGGGCAGAGAGAGAGGAAGACACAGAATCAGAAGCGGGCTCCAAGGCTCTGCGCTGGCTGGCAGCACAGAGCCCGATGCCGATGCGGGGCTCGAACCCACGAACGTGAGGTCATGACCTGAGTGGAAATCGGAGGCCCAACCCACTGAGCCACCCAGGTGCGCCTAGGCCCTCTCTGACGGCACCACTCTTCCCAAGTCTCCGTGTTCACTAACCCAGGAGTCGTCGTCCAGTCCCCCTGGTGTACCCCTGCTCCTCGCCTTTTGGGTTTGTGTAGAGGCATCTTTGTGGAGGCAGGTTTGATTAAATCATTAGCCTTTCTCCCCTTCTTGGAGATGGGAGGTGGGGGGGGGTTGAGGGTGGGGCGGAAAGTTCCCATCCTGTGAACTTGGTTGGTTCTCATGGCAGTCAGACCCCATCTTTAGGTAGGGGCCAAAAGTTACCTTATTAACATAACAGAAGACACCCTTGTGGCTTTCAAACTTAGGAAATTCCAACGGTTTTAGGAGCTTTGTATCAGAAAGGGGATGAAAACCAAATAATATATATATATATATATTTATTGTAAACCACAGTATCACACATCTTCCTTCATTGAATAGGTAAAGAACCTAGGCTCAGGTGTATTAAAGGGTTTATCCATAGTTAAACTAGAACATCTGACTCTAGTGTTTTCATTCCTTTACTTGCCTGGCTATTTCTGAGTTTTTTCCTTTGAAATAAATTTTAACAAACTGGAGGTCTAATAGCAATTGAAAATCATCATCCAAATTTATTTCTAGGTCTTTGAAGAAACTGGTTTTGATATCAAAGATTATATTTGTAAGGATGATTACATTGAACTTCGAATCAATGACCAGCTTGCTCGTTTGTACATCATTCCAGGCATTCCAAAAGACACAAAATTTAACCCAAAAACCAGAAGAGAAATTCGGGTATGTAACTGAAAGAATTTTCAAGTTGCTGGACAGTATCGCAATTGAATGAAGTAGGAAATTGCTTTTAGAAATGCCTTGATGATAATTAACTAAATGAACTCTTTTCTTCTCAGAACATTGAGTGGTTTTCCATTGAGAAATTGCCCTGTCATAGAAATGATATGACCCCTAAATCCAAACTTGGTTTGGCACCTAACAAATTTTTTATGGCCATTCCCTTTATCAGGTATGTCCTTGTTTATTAAAATACAACAGTAATCTTCATAATTTTGATAGTTTATGTAGCTCAGTTTTAAAAGTGAGTTCTTAATGTTTCCATAGGCCATTGAGGGACTGGCTTTCCCGGAGATTCGGAGATTCCTCAGACAGTGACAATGGATTTTCCTCTGTTAGTAGCACACCAGCTAAACCCACTGTGGAAAAATTGAGGTAAAGAAATATATTCCTAGGATTCCTACCTTCTGATAGTTTTTATTTTATTGTTTGTTTTTTGAGAGAGAGAGAGAGACAGAATATGAACTTGGGAAGGGTGGAGAGGGAGAGGGAGACACAGGATCAGCTCCAAGCTGTCAGCACAGAGCCTGACACGGAGCACAAATTTATAGACTGCGAGATCATGACCTGAGCCAAAGTTGAATGCTAAACCAACTGAGCCACCCAAGTGCGCCTACCTTCTGGTAGTTTTTAACACTAACATTTTGCTTCCAAAGTTTAGAGAGGTGTTATATTCTTTTCTATAGGTACTATTTTGTTACTGGTCTCACAGAGAATAGAAATTTTTTTAGAAAGGGTTTTTATTGAGATGAAAAAGGTTAATTGGAGTTGGAAAGGAGCTTCAGGCTCATTTTAAAATAATATACACAAGAGGGTACCACCTTTTTAGACAGAACATGAGGGAAAAAAATAGTCTGTGTGATTATAGTCACTTCTCTGTTCTTATATCCTACTTTAAGAGGCAGTTGAATTTCTGAAGGTGGTTGAATGGAGGGTCTGTTGAGGTTTGTTTTTGTGTAGGGAGATGAGTACAGATGGATAATTCATTCAGAAAGAGCTGTGGAGACTTGGGGTGGCTTCTCTTCTTTCCCTAACATAGACTGTTGTACTGTAAAAAGTGACTATTACATGGACAGGAACCACAAAGAACATATTCTTGCTTGGAATTGTATCCAAATCACAATTACAGAGTAGCCTGAGTAAATAATTTTGTTAAATAAGCATATATATTTGTAATGAGTTTGCTAGAACTTTTTTATATGTTAGGTTCAGAGAGAGTTGCATTTTACGTTTTCTTTAATTTAGATGTTCTGTTTTTATCCCAGGGCTTCAGAAATTAAATGGGAGTAACCACATCTATAGTCAATATTTTTAAATACATAGGGAATATTCCATTTTAGTTGGGTTTTATGAGAACAGGAGCTTGGACTAAATGCCCTGAGAATCATTTCTGCCTTTCAGAACCTATGGTTATAATCACCAAATTATATACTGTGAAAGTAAAACCCTATAGAAGAAGTAGACAGGATTGTAGCCAAGATTAAAAAGAGACAAACATACTACTAAAAAGTTATCAAACAGTGACAATGTTTGGGAAAAAAATTGTCTGCCTATTCATGTTTGGGATAATCTGTCCACTGTAGTGTGTGATAAGGACTCTCCTTTTAGTCCTAAGCTTTGTGGTCCTGAAAAGTGAAATCAGGACATAATAAAGCAGCTTTAACCAAATTTTGAGTTTCTTAGGCGGGGACAGTGTGTTTTTAGCATTTAGACTAATGTCTTTGATGATTTGTTAGAGGAAATATCTGAATTTTCTCTCAAGAAACTAGGGATGCTATAATTTCACTATAGTTTTTTAATGGGAAAGGGGAAGGAGGAGCTCTGAAATATTGAGAATCACTGTAATGCAGTTCTTTGGATCAGTGGCTCGGGACTGTATTATACGTGTAAGTGGTACTGTGGAATGGTGGTGTTTTGTTGTCTGTTCTATTACAGTCTACTGCATGAGAACAACCTTTTACAATCAGATTCTTTCATATAAGAACTTGAGACCAGACCTTTATTTAATTTGCTCACCTGTTGTCTTCAGCGCCTTAATTTTTTGCTTTAAAATATAGCTTAAATTTTCAGTTCTTCTTTGAGTTCAGATTCCATACTTTAAACACCCTGGTGAGAATGTGAGTTGCCTGTCCTGTTAAGAAAGAATATCCACCATTTCAACTAAATTTGGAATTATTTTCTTGAGATTTTTAAAGGGCTGATCAATTATAGGGAGGAGGTAGGGTTAATTTAGAAAAGTTTGGGATTAAAAATAACAGTTCATTCAAACATTCAAAGAGTAGTGAATACTGGGCCTTCACGGACTCTCTGTTCTTATGGAAGCTGCATCCCAGTGCGGGGAGGTAGATGATAAATAAGAAGGTGAAGTTTGTGATCTGTTGTTAGAAGAACTTTAAGTGAAAATTTTCTGATCCGAATTTTTTTAAATCCTGGCATAGTCGAACCAAATTCCGCCACAGTCAACAGTTATTTCCTGAAGGTTCTCCTAGTGACCAGTGGGTGAAGCACAGGCAGCCACTGCAGCAAAAGGCATATAATAATCATTCTGAAATGTCTGACCTTTTAAAAGCAAAGGTGAGTGATAATACATTTAAAGATTTTTTTTAAACTTTAGATTTGATTTTGAAATGTATTTGAATTAATTGTGGGTTAACGGTTCCAGAGTCTGAATTGTTGATAAACGATTTCTTCGTTCCTGACTTGTGATTTGAAGCACAGCTGAGACTTCTTGTTCTTTACAGTTTTGGTATAAACCCAGTGTAGTAAGTAATCGGATTAACATCTGACTTTGGTATTACCGCAGCCAGTGACAGGTTTACTGCTGTATTGAATTTAGTGCATGATTATACCACACTTTATCCATTCTACTCTTGATAGACATTTCGGTTGTTTCCAGTTAAGGCTTTTACAAACAATACTACTTACTATCAATATTTCTGTACATATCTTTGGATGAGCATACACCGTTCTTTTGTGTATAGATAACAAACAGTTTTTGGATCACTGGATATGCCTGTGTTCTTGGATATCTGCTGCAAATAACATTCTCAAGTATTTTTATATCCCCAACAAAATATATGAGAGCTTGAGTTTTTCCACATTCTTAGTAATTCTTGGTATTTTCTGTCTCTCATTTTAGTCATCCATTTGGGGGCTACTCTTATTTTCATTCTTTTAAAAAATAGACTGGATTCATCAAAATCACCTTTCTGCATCATCAGAGGGGACACTATCAAAGCGTGAAAAGACAGCCCACAGATGAGATAATGTATTTGCAAGTCACGGGATAAAATTGAATTAAAAATGTGTGGTAGTAGAGTTTCTGAAAGCCTATTTCCTTACCATCCTTTTTTATTTTATTTTATTTTTTATTTTTACTGGGAGTATAGTGGACAATGTTACATTAGTTTCAGGAATACAACATAGTGATTCAATATATGTACGTGTTGTGCTGTGCTCACAAGTGTAGATACCATCTGTCACCATACAACCACCATACAGCTGCATTACAGTGTGATTGACTGTATTCTCTATGCTGTGCCTTTTTTTCTTGTGACATCTTTACTCCATAACTGGCCTGTGTCTCTCATTCCCTTCACCCATTTTGCCCAGCCCCTACCTCTCTTCACTCTAGCAACCATCACTGTGTTCTCTGTTCCTTATCGTTCTTTAAGTTAGCTTACTGTTTTCAAGGCATTTTAGGAACTGCTTAAGTTTTTCTATAGGTATTAGAACATAAATAAATGGATTTTGATATATTTTAAAGTATAAAATATTCACACTGTTTTCGTCAGTTCTCTTAACTAACTGTCCTTTCAAAACCTCTAAAGACAAATGTTTAGAAACTGTTTTGGGGGGCACCTGAGTGGCTCAGTCGGTTAAGCATCTGACTTTGGCTCAGGTCATGATCTCATGGTTTGTGGGTTTGAGCCCTGCGTTGAGCTCTGTGCTGACAGCTAGCTTTGGGTTCTGTGTCCCCATCTCTCTCTGCCCTTCACTTGATTGTGTGCGCTCTTCTTTCTCAAAAAATAACCATTAAAAAATTTTAAAAACTTTTTAAGTTAAACTTAGATTTTTTTTTTTGTTAAGAAAGTGCATACCATGCACACTTTCAGATCACAATGCTATGAAACTTGAAATGAACCACAGGAAAAAGTATGGAAAACTTCCAAAAATGTGGAGGTTAAAAACCACCCTATTAAAGAATGATTAAAGAATGATTGCGTTAACCAGGCAATTAGAGAAGAAATTAAAAAATATATGGAA
>NC_043705.1:83819711-83893413 GCF_006229205.1 Suricata suricatta
TGGATCAAGAAGATGTGGTATATATTCACGATGGAGTACTACATGGCAATGAGAGGGAATGACATATGGCCCTTCGTAGGAAAGTGGATGGACCTTGAGGGTGTCATGCTGAGTGAAGTAAGCCAGGCAGAGAAGGACAGAAACCATATATTTGCACTCATAGGTCTAGCAGGAAAACAAGAGAGACCTAATGGAGAACCAGGGGGAACGGAGGAGGGACAGAGAGTTGGGGAGAGAGAGGGATGCAAAACTTGAGAGACCACTGAATGCTGAGAATGAACTGAGGGTTGAGGGGGAAGGGGGAGGGGGGAAAAGAGGTGGTGGTGATGGTGGAGGGCACTTAAGGGGAAGAGCACTGGGTGTTGTATGGAAAACAATTTGACAATAAAATATTATGGGAAAAAAAATTAAAAAAAGAAAATTAACTCATGTTAAAGCAATACAATTGCAAGATGTCATCTACTGATTGTTTAGGCGTTAAGTTTAAATTTATGGATAATGGCCTAAATGTTAAGAATACCAGTCTTGGGGCACCTGGGTGGCTCAGTTGCATCTGACTCTTAGTTTCAGCTTAGGTCATAATCTCATGGTTTGTGGGTTTGAGCCCCATGTCAGGCTCTATGTGGAAGTGCAGAGTCTCCTTTGGATTCTTTCTCTCCCTTTCTCTCTGCCGTGTGTGTGTGTGTGTGTGTGTGTGTGTGTGTGTGTGTGTGTGTGCGCGCGCGCGCGCGCGCGCGCATTCTCTTTTTAAATAAATGAATAAATTAAAAAAAAATCTCTCCTTCTGCTTTGCTCCCATGGACTCTCTCTATTTAAAAAAGAAAAAAAAAACCCACCAATCTTTGTTTTGAGCTTTTTTTTTTTTTTTTTAAAAGCACGGGGCTCAGTCTCACAGCTGTGAGATCGTGACCTGAGCTGAAATCCGAGTCTGATGGTTAACCAGCTGAGCCCCCCCAGGCACCCCACCAATCTTTATTTTGTGTAAAAGAGATTATTAATTTAAAAATGTTTTTTTGTTTATTAATAATTGAAAGCAGATTTTAGGGTAATAGTTCTCCATGTCTGCTACATATTTCTTGTTCTAAGAACTGTGGCCTGTGTACCTAAGTATTTTCCTCATAGAGAGGTTGGCTTTGTTTTTTCTCTTTAAAGGCAAACAAAAATTGTCAGATTGGATTTAAATGTTTACTTTTGAGAGAGAGTCTGAGTCGAGGAGGGGCCGAGAAAGAGAGGGATAGGGGATCCGAAGCACGCTCTGTGCCGACAGCAGCGATCCTGATGCAGGACTCAAACTCGTGAACTGTGAGATCGTGGCCTAAGGCGAAGTTGGACACTCACCTTACTCAGCCACCCAGGCATCCCTAGAGAGGCTTCTTTCTTGATGGTTGCTTGAGGTTTTCAAACTTGTTCCTCTTCCTCCCATTCTTTATTTTTTAACTCCTGCATTGTAAATATTTTCTGTAAATAGAAATGGGATACGGCAAAATTGCTAGGGACCTTGTATTTGCCTTTTCATGCCTTTAGAGGAATCTTGGCTTTGTGAAGCACTGTTTTCTATAAGAAAATATTGATGTGGTATGGTTCCCCAGTGTTTTAGGAAGATTTGGGGGGAGGACTTCGCTCAACTCTTACTCAACCAGCCAATAAACACAGATGTGTGTGTGTGTGTGTGTGTGTGTGTGTGTGTGTGTGTGTATACATATATAAATTTTTTTTTACATATACTTGGTATATTCTTTTGTCCTATTACATTATACTGTAGGTTTATATTTTATTTCTTCTCATTGGGAATACAGAATCAAAGTATCAGGGGAAATGGCAGAAAACAGTATCAGGACTCATCTAATCAAAAGAAAAGAACAAACGGAGTCCACTGCCAGCCAGCCAAGCAGCAGAATCCCTTGATGGTAAGACTTACAGTTCTAATGCTAAGAAGGCAGTCCACTCTTTTTAGGAGTAGAGCAAGGCACATTGAATTAATATATTGACAGGATTTTTGCGGAGTGCAATTGTACATTATTTGCTCAATTAAAAACTGGCTACTCTCAGTTACAGGTTTCTAACATTGATTCAGCTGCACATCTGTTCTTTATTTTTTATGTAGGTATTTAAACATTATTTAGTACTATGAAAACAATGTGTAGTCAACCCTGCCTTCTAGAAAGAGCAAGTCCTCAGTTATCTTTCGGTTTGTATTTTTCTAAATAGAGTCTGTATTTCAATAAAGTTAATAATTGTGAAGAATATCAGTGTTTTTTTTTTCTTTTGTAAGTTGATAGAATTAGAAAATTAAAAATAAAATGCAGCCAGTGCCATAGCCTTTAGACTAGGCCTGAAGACAAGTAATTGTGAACATTATGCTCCAGATAGTAATTCATGACTAATGGGTCTCCTTGCTTATCTTTTCTGTAAGTCCTGGTATTTATCTGTTAAATTTTCTTATAGTTTCACCTACTTTTCTTTCTTTAGTAGTGGGTGATAATAGTTTTAAGTTTTAGCGAAAAGTGTTTTTGTCTGAATTCCTAGGTGCTTTTTACTTCTGGTGATTTAATTTCACAGGCAAAGATGTTAAAGCTCAGTTTACTTTTAGACTACTTGCCTTTTACTGTCATACTTTTTTCCTGTCTGATTGGCACAGATGAAAAGAGAGCCATTTGTGTATTGTTGAGTGTGTGGAGAACACTTAAAAAAAACAAAACAGTTGGTGTAACCTTCTAGAGAGTAGTCTGGCTGTGTGGCAAGCTGGAAGAGATTCTTAAAATGTTTCCCTAGAAAAAATTTTAAAGAATGCTCAACCTGTTTCTCTTTTTTATAATGAAAACTTGGAAATCATCTGAATATCCAAGCATATAATATTAAATGCAAATCCTAGATCTGTGCAATAGACTGCCATGTATTGTCAATGATAATGGTATGGATTTCTATTTATTCAAAAAAGAATATGTTCACAGTATATTACGTTTTAAAAGTAGGTTCTAGAATAGTCTTATGTACTGAATGCACTTAATTTGTAGTAATTATAGGAGGATTTACAGTATCTTCATAGAGAAAAAGCTAGAAAAATACACTGAAATGTTAATAGTAATTCTCAGGATTGACAAAGTTAATAATTTTCTTTTCCTGGTGTTTTCAAATTTTGCATGTAGTCAATTAAAAAAAGTTTTAGGCTTAAAGTAAATAAAAATAGAAGTGCAAGACTATGAATAGTAATTATATTTCTGGGTTAGTGTTCTTCCTGAGAAATTTGATGATGCACCTCCTCACTTATATTAAGTGAAATGACTGTGGAGGGTATGTTTTGTTTTTTTCTTAATAGAAATGTGAAAAGAAACTTCATCCACGAAAACTTCAGGATAATTTCGAAACAGGCAAGTCATTTTCTTTTTAAAATCTCTAATGGGATTTGCTATGGTTTTGGCCTAACCTTGATTTTAGTTGAGAGTGTGATGGACTATGATAGATGAGCAGGAAGAATCCCATGTGTTCTGTGGAGACTTCAGGCGTGTGGTCACGTTCTCTAAAATAGGAAACTGACTAAAATGTACTTAAATGATCAGGATGAAACAGTTTTCCCTTTCAGTGTGCTGTGTGTGTGAATGTCAGACTGTGCTATGCATGAATATATAAGTAAATACTAATTAGAGGGGATAGAATCTAGTGTCGTAGAAGTGAGGAGACTTCCTTCTCACACATGTGTAAGAGGAGCACTAACTTCAGAAGGAGAATATTTCCCACTTTTTGGAGGTAATGAGCATCTTTTTAAAGTGGTACCTGTGGATAGCTTTTATTAAAGTAACATCCTCAGTTGTAAACAGTAGGCGTGTGATCTGATTTGGAAAGTAATGGTGGTAAATGTAGAAAGCTCTTTGGTAATGCTGATTTAATAGAATTGGAAGTACAGTAGACTGTTGCTTTTTTGGTTTTTTGTTTTGAGAAAGAGAGAGCATGCATGAGCGAGCGTGCGCACGTGTGTGGGCCGGGGACAGATAGAGGGAGAGAATCCCAAGCAGGCTCCATGCTCAGCGCAGAGCCTGATGCAGGGCTTGATCTCACAACCCTGTGATCATGACTTGAGCTGAAACTGAGTTGGATGCTTAACCAGCTGAGCCACCCAGGCTCCTCTAGACTGTTTTTTCATATGTGCTGTTTTGAATTATTTGAAATCCCTCTGCAATAGATGGGCATTTTAATGTTTATTTTTGAGAGACAGACCACACAAGCGGGGGAAGGAGGGAGAGCGGGGGACACAGAATCGGAAGCAGACACCAGGCTGTCAGCGCAGAACCCACGAACTGTGAGATTATGCCCTGAGCCACAACCAAGAGTCGGATGCTCAACCAACTGAGCCACCGAGGTGCCCCTATTCACCGTTTAAATTTAAGGTTTTCATATAGAAATCCTATGAATTAAGAAGCATTATAATCATATTTTTTTGCAGTATTTATGATTTGAGCAAGATAAACACTACTTTAAGAGATGCTTTAATCCTCTTTTGGAAAGTTAACTATGAAGTAGTAGGAACTGTCAGTAGTTTGGTGTATATATAAGTTATGGGGGTAAAAGTACCTAAATAGGATTTTTCTGCCCACGTTGGTGCTGGGGACATGAGAGGCCGATAGTTTAATTAACATAAGTTCAGGAGTCAGTTACTTCACAATATCTTTAAAAAGCCTTATATTCAGGAAGAAGGCATTAAAAGGAGGTATACTCTAATTTCATATGCCCAGCTTAATTGGGCATGGTGTGGATATATAAAATTGGAGTTATTTTGAAAAGGAAGTATAAAAAGATTTTTGTCCTGGGAAACCTCATTTGAGATTTACTTTCTGCCTCAGTCTCTTGATGTCTGTTCCAAATCTACTTTCATGGTCAAGTCTCTTTTCTACCTTAAGAAAACAAAGAAAGAAACCCTGATAAGTTGGGAGTTTTGTTGTACCATGATTTTGAAAGTTTGGATTTTTCTTTAGGTTAATGTATTTCCTGAAGATTTGGTAGGCTATGCCTTTAGTTTTCTCGAATTGGACTCTAAATCTTATATTACATTTGTAATCTTTACAGGGCTTATTACATTTTGATCTTTGTCAGCAAGTTCCTTTTATGTTGGCACAAAAAACAAATATAGGAGATAGATAAAAGTATGCCCGTTTTTGAGAGCATGTGAACATTAAGCGTCTTAAAAGCTGAGGGGCGCCTTGGTGGCTCCGTCAGTTAAGCATCTGAATTGGCTCAGGTCATGATCTTGTGGTTTGTGGGTTCGAGCCCTGTGTCAGGCTCTGTGCTGACAGCTCCCAGCCTGGAGCCTGCTTTAGATACTGCGTTTCCCTCTCTGTCTACTCCTCCCCTGCTCACACTGTCTCTTTTTCTCTCAAAACGAAATAAACATGAACAAAAACAACAACAAAAAAGGAACACTTAAAAACAAAGCTGAGATTCAGATTGTGAATTAATGTGTGGAAATAAATAGTAATAGATAAGAAAATCAGCTGAGCCCCAGTTCAGGGAAGGGAAAGTATCTTGGTGGTTCTGCTTATATTAGATTTTGAGTGTGAGGAGAAAAATATACACTGTATGTGAATTCGTTTATAACAAAAGATGGGGAGGGCAGTATCTGAATTCCTGCCAAGTTACTGAGTTTGTTTATTTTTTTTAAACAGATGCTGTATGTGACTTGCCTTGCTCTGGCGAAGACCAGTTGCTAGAACATGCGGAGGGACAGTCTGTGGCATGTAATGGTCATTGCAAGTTCCCCTTTTCATCCAGAGCCTTTTTGAGTTTTAAGTTTGACCATAATGCTATCATGAAAATCTTGGACCTTTGATAGCAGCAGATGTGTTGTGGAAGTCCCAGGATCAGACTTGCATTTGAGTGGGTGTCTCATTGAGCCTTACCTTTCTCAGGTGTTTTAAAGAAATGCAGGGAGGCAATGATGTTTCTGAAGATATTGTTCTCTGTGCGAAAGAGAGTAGAAAGAAACATGAGTTTGCACTGTAAATGCAGTTATAACCTTTTATACAGATGTACCTTTTCAGTGTTTTGGCTAACGAATTTAAGTTGCGTTTTATGAGAGCATTTTTTTCTGTGTGATTGTGGTTTTTATTTCATGTTCTGGTTAAGAAAATAGTATTTGAATCATCATCAAGTAGCCAATCTAATGGGAATGCTCCATGTATTCATGACTGTGATTGCAATAAGAGTTTCCTTATATTGACATTTTTAAAAGAAACTTAAAATTCACAAATACTAAATGAATGCAAGAGCTGAAAATGTCACAGAAGTCAAGATTGCAGGTCATCTGCTTTCGTGGCATTTTGTGCGTTTCTCTGCTTCTAAACACTTATGTTCTCTAATCCTCCTCTGCTTGGAGATTTGTTGAAAGGTTATTTTTAGAGCTAGCATCTACTATGTAATAATGTTCATGTTAAAAATGACCTCTTAGCACTTCATTAAGGGACAAAGTCCATGGCCTGGAGAGGGACTGAGTTGGTTGGGTGGGGAGTGGACACCACTCTGACTTGGCGTTGCCGTCAGTGAACCTGCCGGGGAGCAGGGAGGCCAGGGCCTGGCAGCTGCTGTGGTCTTATCTCTGCTGTCCTGCCGTCAGCCCTTGAGTATTGTACAATGGTTTTGTTCTGTGAAAATTTATTCTCTATTGTAGCTGTGTAAATATGAATGGAATACTGACATTGAGTTTTACATTGCATCTCGATGTTATCTCTGGAAACTGATGTATTAGGTTCAATTTACAGCAGTAGCAGAAACGGACATGCTCTTAGGAGCATGCTGAAGCCCCTGGACGATGGAGCACGAAGGGAAGGGGCACACAGTTCACACAAGTACAGCTGACTGTTTCACCAGGGGAGGATCAGAACATGGAGGTAACATTCATAACTCACTCCTGGGACTAGATTTTGCTCCTTCAGGATTCTTAGATCTAAATAAGGGTGGCAGTGCCCATTTTAAGAAGGATTTCCATTCTAATTGAGGACAATCACCAGGGCTTTCAAGGGGGCTTTAGTGTTTGGGCTGCCTCTGACCTCACTGAAGGCATTTCTTTTCGGGGGTGGTGTGTGAGCATATGTGTGCGTGTGCATCTGTCATGTGGGTTTTAAAAATCTTTTTTTACATGTGGTATCCACAAAATATTTCTCTGCTTGTAAATTTTATTATAGAAATCTTTATTCTGTATAGATAGCCTATTTAATAGGGGTTCTAGTTAACCCAGTGGGACTTTGAGAAGAAGTACTATTGTAAGGAATTCACTTGGTATTTCTTTGCTTTAGCTTTTAAATGGCTTGATTTTAAAGGAGAAAAATTCTATTTATTAATAAAAGTGTCACCCTCTTGGTGCTAAGCAGGAGAATTCAGTTACAACAGTGTGTTTAAAGTTAGGTTATTCATAATCCTGCATCTTTTAATGTGATAAACTTGTGAATCCTTCTGTGACCTTTTTAAAAATGCATTATATGACTGCTTTGGAAACTCTTACTATTCTTCCCAGAAATACAGCTGCTTTGCTTGGGTCTCCTTGAGCCATATTTATAGTTGGTCCCAGCATTCCAGATTTCTGTTAAATTGTTAAAGCTAAGTGAAAACTTAGTTTGCCTGGCAGGTAAATCCTTTTCACTCGCTTATTGTCATCTGGAAACCATACAATTTTAGTGACTGTGTGTGTGTGTGTGTGTGTGTGTGTGTGTGTGTGTGTGTGTGTTGTTGTTGTTAATATTTTTATTTTGGTCAGTTTTTCTGGTGCCTGGAGTTGGGTTTTTCAGCTCTAAATACGAAAGCAAAAGAGATTAAAATTAGTTACCAGAAGTATGTTCTCTAAAGGTGTGTTGAGCCTTTTTAAGAACCAACAAATTCTCTCTTGTCAATTACAGCAGTTTAACGATGGTTAAATGTTAATTGCTGTTGTGCTGCTTCATTTAATGCACTGTGGAACAGAATAAGGGTATTGTTGGGATGGGATTTTGGTAACTTGAGGCTTTTAGCTCTGTTGACAGTTTGAGATAAAAAAAAAGATGTGTGTGATGTGACTTAACTATGCAGAAAATGTATAAGTTGGGTGTACTTGTTTTATGTACATCTGCTATACTTATTCCCTTGAACCTGTGTGTTTCTCAGTGTTCAGGTTACCTTGAGAAAGGCCATGCTTAGCACAGAACTGGATTTCTCCTCTGAGAAGTTTTAGCATGGTTTGAAGAAGTCAAGTGATAAAGCAGTTTGCTGCATATGCAATAATTTACTTCTGTGTGCTGCATTTTAAGAAGCTAGAGGCGAAGAGTCGTTGTGTTGGCTTCATTATGTTTTATGTCTTTGAGAGAAAAGTAGGTCTTTGAGTCCACTTTTTAAATCTTATGTTCTAACCTTACATGTTCCAAGGTTCAGTGCACTGTGAATCTTTTTTTTTTTAATTTTGTAGGTGCTTTTATGTATAACTATGATGATTTGTAACATGTTAAGTGAAGTTTTTTGTACTTAACCATTGTTATCCAAAAGATAGGGTATAGTTTACATGCTTTCACAAGTTTTTGTTAAATAACAAATGAGTGGTTTTAAGATTTCAACCAGTGACACTCTCCTGAGACATAAACTAAATGGAACCCTTAGCATGTAGGAAATTTGAAGAGGTTTAAAACTTAAGTTGGATTTTCATGTTAATATATAAAGACAAATCTCCTGTGCTGTCAAAGGATTTGTGGTCACTGCTTGCTGCTTTGAGCTTTGGATATCCTTATTTTTCTATTATATATCAATTAATAAGTGCAGATAATGAAGATGTATAGCAAAATACAGCAAAAGTAATTATATGCCATAAGATTGGGTTAGTACTTTGTCTTTTAAGGCTTTAGTAGTTTTATGAAATATCAAATAAAAAAATGAAATCTAAGTGAATGGCATCTTTCCACAGGAATTAAATTTAAATTTTATTATAAAACAACATATTACGGTGGTCTTTAGAAAAGTTCAGGTCTAAGTGCATATATGCATTAAAAACATTTCATTTCTTAATTCCCCCCCCTACCCGCATGTGGTTTCCAACAGGAGTTAACTTGAACAGTAAGGAGCAAAGTCTGTATAAAAATTAGACTGCCAAATTACTTTTCTTATTATGATAATATATTGTGGCTTTTTATTTTTGTACCAGTACTTCCCTCTGCCTGTTCAGAGATTTTGTTTTGATTGACATCTATTGTGTCTCTGTATTCTCTGAGGCAGTGTTTTCTTTGCATATTAATCATAGTTACAAGGTCAAATTCATTAACATATTTCTGATTGAAGAAAAGTAAGTGTTACTTAGTGATTTTGACTCGGATTATATTATGGCCTGGGGAAGGGGCTCGTATGTATTGTTGTAACTTCAGATTAATGATAAGCAAGACTTACTTTGTCTGAAGGTGTCAATATCCTTTTCCTTTAAGTACCTATCTCTGGGTAAACAAGTGTTAGTAAAAGTACAGTTTTGTTAAACCTTATTTCTGATAGTTTGATAAAGCCTGGCTAGTTCTTCATTTTATGTTCTGTCCTAAGATCTTTAAGTGCATTTGTATAGTTGCTGAAAACTCTAAAAATGAGATCGTGATGAGCTTTCTCAGCAACTTTTTTCTACCTAGAATGGAGTTTCTCTTGAGGTTTATACTCCTGTGTCATAAAGATGGCAGATTGCAAATAGGCAGTAAAGACGCTGTCCCGTGCTTGCAAAATAGAGTTCTGGATTGCACTTTCAAGTTCCAGGATAGAGCATTCTTATAGAACAAAAGTGCCCGGGGTTAGGGTGGGAGGGGGAGATAGCTGTTGGGCAAAGAGTGATAGGAAGAAATTTTAGAAGATAAATCAATTCTTGAATGCTATCTGTTGTATTAGGCTAGAAACATAATCTTTGCCTAGGCCAAGCAGTGTCTAATTTATATGGCCATTACCAGGCGTTTTCTAGCTCTGGGTAAAGTTATTTTATATGGTTGCCAAGCAATCCAGTGAAATCTTAAGTAATTTTTCTCATTTCAAAGACCAGTATTTGGGAGTCTAGTCCTTCCTGTGCCGATAATTTACCACTCCAGCCGCGCTGAAGTGCTCTACTTTCTTAAAGGAATGTGACTCAGAGCACTGACAGCCATGGTCAGGCATGTGTCCTAGTCACTTCGTATGGTAGCTATGCATTTGTCCTGTATGGTGATTCATTCCTTTCCGTCTAGTTTTCTTGTGACAAACCGCATTTATTATTGAAACAGTAATCTAAAGCTAAGGGAAAGAATAAAGCTACCTCTCATACAAGGGGAGTGGACTTGAAGGGCTGGCTGCCAGCAGGTCAGTTGCTCAGACTTTAATGTAATGTACAAAGAAATGTAAATAAAAAAGCTATGGTAAAGTATGGAAGTTTTATTTTGAGAGATGATTATAATTAAATCTTTACTCTGGGTCTCCAGATTAATGAAATCACTAGTAATGAGAGTCTGTTTGTCTTGTGTCTTCGGTGGTTAGCAGAGGGGATGGTCTAGCTCTAGTAACAGCGTGAAAGCACAGTCTGAAAATAACCAACCATGACAGAGTGCTTACATTAGCTGTGTCATACTGGCCAAGGGTGCTTGGGAGAAAGGGATTGGATGCAGAAATCGGTTGCCTTATTAGTTTGTAACTTTGTCCTGTATCAGCCCTCCTCTTAGTAGACTTTTTTCGTCCAGTAGAAGACTAAGGCCCAGAACATATGTATGTGCTGCTTTTTTTGGTGGGAGGGCTCTTGCAGGGGTTTGAGTGTTGTTTTGGTTCTTGGCTTCTGTCTGTTGAATGCCATTTGAAGACCTATTTAATTCTTTATCTTGGTGTGACTGGCCAGGAAGAGGCCATGGAGTCCCCACCCCACCTCTCCTTTGTATCTTGTCCCTTCTATAGAAAAATTATTCTTGCTACATCCTTGTGGTAAATCTGCCACTGTGGGAATTTACATGCAGCGATCATACTTGCTCTCCTGATGATCTCACTCGACCGTTGGGCCATAATCAGGCAGGCTATGGACACCTGTGCTGTTTTGGGTCTGTCTCCCAATGCATGTAGCTTGTCTGTTAGATTTGGGAACAAAGAAAACTCTGTGGATCTTGGGTGAAATGGGCAGTGTTCTGCCAGCCCTTAGTCCTTGAGTGGTATGTAGTTAACAGTCTTAGGTTGTGGACTTTCTGAGGTAGAGTGCAACAATTTAAGCTGCTTTTAATTAGTTGAAATTCTAAAACATCTATAGCTCCTACAGTTGAAACATTTTGGGCACAAATCTACCATTGTTAGTCATTTCTCAAGCTTTAAGAAATTAGTTCTTTGTAAAATATTTGTCTTATTATTCTTTTGTGATACTTTAGGATCAACTATGGATGGCAGCAAATGAAAGCAAAGGTTTTCAACAGAATACAGTTTAGCAAGGTAGTAACTATTCCTCAGTGGTTCAGTTAGAGGTTAATGAGTAGCAGTGGACTGGCGCTCTTCATGTCCTGTAAGGATCACTTGCACTGATAGAGAAGCACAAAAGGTGTATCTACGAGAGTTTTTTGTGCGTTTCACTACTACTCTAGGGCACTGCAGTCTCTGTTCACCATAGGTTTGTGTTTGGATGTCATACGAGTACTGTTTGTTTTCAAATATATGTGTCTGAAGATTGGAGTCTTTAGTTTTACTTTTTTGCTCATATTTCACTTCAAAGTTAGGACAGGAGACAGCTAACTGATTTTCCATTTTCTTACAAACTCTTCCTTCAGTAATAGGGAAGGAAAATAAACTCAACTATTTTGTGTATATATATTTGTGTATGTTAAATACACACAGACTATATATACACATACACATTTTCTTTTGATTGCTTTTGAAATGTATTAGCTTAATACCTTATAAAAATCGTCTTTGGTAAGTATTGACACAGTTCAGATTAAAAATTTTACCTGTTGGCTTTAATGAAAACAATCTTATTTCAGAATAAAATGTTCCAATGGAATTATAGTTCATGTATTAACTAACGTGAAATATTCTTATATAAGATTATCTTTCATCTAATCAAAATAAGGACATGCAGTTTAGTTTGGATGGGAAAGGGGTAAGAATTTTTTTCTTTAAACCGTATTTCTAAAACAAGGCTTTGAAATGTCTTCTATACTGTGGAGACTAGGTAATGTTCATGGAAGATGTGTAGTCTTAAAGCAGTTTTCTTGGGAATAGGGGTTAGTGTGCAAAAGGTGAAGATATATATGCTGAGTCATGTTAAATTTTATGTGGGACCTATAAAACCTAGGAGAAAAAAATTGAAATGGTCTCATTAAATAGGATATTGAGAGAACAAACTGGACTTTAGAGTAAATGTGATAACTGGGTTTATAAACTATTCAGTAATTTTTATCTTATATGAAATTATTTAACATTTAATTTTTGCCTTAAGTATCACAGCATTTTATTACTTTACCTTCTAGGGCGTTTTAATGTTTGGAAAGAGACTATAAGTAAACCATTGGAGTAATTCTGTTTATGGTAGTAATGAAGTTCTTGGTGCTTATTTTGGTTAATTCTCAAACAGAGCAGAAAAGAAATCCCAAAACACCTGTGGTGTTTATGTTCTACAAATTGAGACCTTTAGAGTGGATTTGTGTTTCTGGATTTATTACATTCTGGCTAAACAGTAGCTTGGTGTTTTTCCCTCTGTGTTAATGAAAGGATGAGGACTGATTTTCACTTGTTTTGGGTATGGCTATTATAAATTAAGAATTTCCAGTGAGTTTAAATGTTTGCCAGATAAAGTCGACTAGCAATGCCAGCTGTACTGTCCACTGAAAAAATGAACAAAGACCTATGTCTTGTTACTTTTTTGAAAGCTTTTTGATGTAAATGACAGCAGTTTAGAAATTAAAAACCTTTTATCTTACAGAATACAATTTGAAGGGAAGTTTCCTTTGTATTTTAAAACATTTTTACAGTTGATTGTTCAAGTATTGGCTTTCTGTAAAAATATTATCGTGTTACATTTAGACTATTTGTAGTGCAATATCAATAAATTTTGCTGCTCCAGCAGTTTTAATTACTACCTTAACCTGGTTTCTGCTACTGTTACTTGTTGTCATTTTTTATTGGTCCAAAGAGACCCAGCCAAAATATGTGTGAGACAAAGACATGCTTACATGAGGAGAAGAAATATTAAAGGGTAGAGTGTGTCTGCAAAAGTGAAAATAAAGAACTGGTAGGTATTCTCCATCTCAACAGTTTGGTTATTGCTTTAAAGCAGAATTACAGTTCTATACATGTGTTCTAGAACCAGGCTTTCCAGATAGAATGCTTGACAATCCTTGGATCTTCAGAGAGAGACCTTCTTCTCCATAGAGACCTCAGCTGTATGGTAATTTTGATTTAAAATTTTTCAGAGGGGCACCGAGCTTTCATACTTAGAGCTGACCACACTGCAGGACAAGTGTTTCTCTAACAGACCTGTTGCAAAGCTGCTTACCATCCTTTCTCGTATTCCTCTGTGACTTCCTTGCACTTCCAATTCTTGATTATATTCTGTTGCCCTGATATTTAAAAATGGAAAAAGGTCTTTCAATAGATAACTTCCCATTCATACCAAGTTTTAAAAGGCAGCTAAATAGAAATTGGTGATAAATGAGGTTTCTTTGGCTGTTTTGAGTTAATATAGTATTTTCTAGTCCTGCTCTCACCAGGGCTTTCGATTTAATATGAAGCATCATAGGTTTGATGCTAAACAGTATTGCAGAAGGAGGGGTATCTGGGTGACTCGGACGGTGTCTGACTCTTGGTTTCAGCTCAACTCACGATTTCGTTAGTTTGAGCCCCATGTGAGGCTGTTCACTGACAGTGCGGTGGAGCCTGCTTGGGGTTCTCTCTCGTCGTCTCCCCCACTCCCATCGGCTCTCTCTCTAAACAAACTTTAAACAGTATTGCTGAAGGACAGCCTTACCCTTTAACGAACACAGTTAAAGTACATCATGGAATTAGAAATATTTATTCAGAATATAAGAATGTTTGTAAAATATTATAAATGTCTCTGTATAAATAAATGGAGTTTTTTTTTTAAAACAATTCTATATCAAATAACACAGAGTAGCTATTTTACAGCAGCTAAAACTAAAGGCATCTGGAAACATTTAAAGCATACAAGTGAAGAATCTAAAAAATTACAAGGTATAGTACAGTGTTAAGTGGCAACTTTAAAATGAGACTTTCAGTACAAACAGTAGAACAATACTGACAAATGCAAACTTAGTCACATGTGCTTTAATAACACAGTACATTCAAGCAGGTTTTTCTAATTCAGGTGGTCTAAAAAGTAGCACATTTTCAAATAGGAAACTGAAATCTCATGCAAAGTAAATAAGTCTTGATACTACGTCAAGAAACTGATTAGAAATAGAAAAGTGAACATATTTCATGATCTTTGCATTAGGTTCAAACAGAAGCAGATTCTCAGGGGCTCTGGCTTGGCAGTCCTGACGGGAGCATGCTCCGTGAATCCTCGGAGTTCTACAGGACGTTTTCCACGCGGACGTGATGTGCACAAAGTGCCAGAGCGAACGGTACAGCAAGAACTAACTAAAGGCAGGTCTCCTGTGGGAATGGGGGTGAGAGTTCTGTAGATGGCTTGCTTGCTTCTGCTGCGCTGGCTTTTCAGACGACTAGTGGGGGAGCTGTAGCAACCTTGACTAAGGAAAAATCAAGTACTGTTAGGGGGCTGGTTTTTCAGTAGCAGTTGCTGTTCCTGGGCAATGATTTCTTGGTCACATGCAAGATCTAAGATGCAGTGTGATAAGAGAATTTGTCAAATATCAATCAAAAATGCACCCATGGTCTTTGTGAAACTGTCTTCCTCTGTCCAGGAATTGGTAAAATAAGAATGCATGTACAGCTGCTTTTCAGCTTATAGCCTTTTCCACTTGTTTATATTTTAATAGCCACGGAGTGCTCAGTGATGATATGGTGGCAGCAGCCAGCATTACATTAATTAATAGTTCTGGTTCCAATTCTGAGAAGTCCATGCTTGGCAGCCTAAGGCATGTATCTCCTAGTGAATCACATGTAATTAATTAGAAAGTGACTTCAAGTGTGTGAAATCGGGAACTTGAGCCTGGCTGACATGAACACAGGTTTCAGCGAACCAGAACAGGATTTGGATGGACTTCAGGAAGAACTGTGTGTGCAGCAGGTAGAGTTTGCAAGCCTCAGTGAAAGGTGACAATAGTACCATTTCTTGTCAAATAGGTCATTGGACTGGATAAATTGAAAAATATTTGCTGTATGATTTTTTGGGGAGAGTTCTTTAAAAATTCTGTTGTTATACAAAGCTGTTGTTTCAGAAAAAAGCTCAAGTTACCCTCTGCTCCTTTCCCTCCCAAAACGCCTTGGCAGCCCTATGACTGACTAAATTCGGTACAGAAATTTCCCTCATCGGGTCATTCTTTCCCTTTTGGTCTCTGCTGCATCCAGAAATTTAGGTACAGCTGTAAACTTAGTGAACGTGATCTTTGCACTTTCTGCAGTTTCATGGATGAGAGATAACTCCCAGGTAGGCATTTGCACATGGCTTCAAGGATATCCGTAAGTCGGTAATAAAAGCTGTGGGCATTTCCTGTAGTCCTGATGTCTCTTCTCATTACTTTACTCAAAACATGAACATGATAACTATGGAGGTTCTTAAATTCATGCCAGTGACAGTTCAGTCCAGATGAGCTGAAACTATCGGGTGATAATGTAATTAGATCCATATGCAGGTGGGAACTAGGAGATTTTCAAATAGTTTCAAGCTTTTCTTAGAGCAGTAGAATCCTTACTAGCCTCATCGTAACACTTTTTAAGGAAAAATCGCATTGGCTTTAACTGGAACTGCCTTTCTGGAGCAATAGAATGTCAAGGCTCTAATTCAAGTTCTCTGAGATCCCTGTAAAAAGTATTGATGCAGGCTCAGAGGAGGACTTAGCAACAGGTGCATGCATCTCCAAGGAGAATTAAGCAGTTATGTTTAACTGGCACTTAATAAAAAATTAACCTAACATTCCAGTTTCAGGCAACATGGATATGTGCACTTCAGGAACCGGACATGCTTGCAGAATAGAGTGAATATGAAACCATTAATACCAGTATTGGCAACGATGAAACATCTAGTATGTGCCTCTGGGGCTAGGGCCTGAGTGGGAGGAAGGGCGTGAGAAATCCCACCTGTCTGATCACATGAGGTACTTAATCATAAATAACTTCTGGTACATCTCAGAGAGGAATCTTCCCACCTGCAAATCCATCAGAGCTCTGGCAGCTGGTGGAGACGGGCTTTGGCGGAAGGTCAGATCAGTGGGCGGGCCCTCAGATCGATGCCACTCCAGCCACAGACTGGTCTCTTTTGCCTGATTTGTGCCTGAATTTGGCAATGGGAAATACACCCCAAAGGGTCTGTTTCTTCCCATGCCTGTTTTTCTGAGACCCAGAGACTGAACTCTGAACAGAGATCATTGTTGCCTAAAAGGAGTAGCCACTGAGGAAACTGGAAAACAAAAAAACATGAAAGTCTAAAGACTCCTACAAGTTAAATCTGTTTCATTGTTTACCTTTTATGGAGACATTAATAAACTAGCTTCTATTTAGAAAGAAAAACTCAGGTTATGAAAAGGTTTCAGGCACCTGCAGTTTTTTACTTTTAATCAAGGTGATTTTAGTGGGCTCCACAATTAGCATAAACCAGTACCTCTTCGAACACCTTCAACCAGGATCTTGTCTTGGGGAGTATTTGAAAAATACAAGGAAAGGAAATCAACTAACTGCCTTTTTATTCCATACATTTTTATAAAAGTAACAGTTTTCTGGAGAAATAGTTTTGACCTAGTCACCACATATTTAAAAGTATGATGTTGAAGTATAAACTCAAAAGGAGCCCAGGCAGGCTGATACTGGGGCTTATAATGGAGGAGCTGAGACTTCGCAAGTCTCAGTTACAGGACCCTACATGACTCACATCAGAAGAGTGAGTTCTCTTTTAACTTGGACCAAGAATGGCAGACAGAGGTCAGCAGACAGGATTTTATTCCTATGTCAGCTATACCCTTCAGTGTTGGCGAAATTAAAACGGTTTTGATGCCACTAGTGGTTTCCCACCTTGGACATCCCGGTTGGCTGAGGGGAAGCCATTTCCCCTAGGAAAACTGGAAAAATAGCATTAACCTGCCCCCCTTTTTGCACATATATTTTAGCCACAACATTTTCCTTATGATAAAAATGAAATTTTATCATAAGCATAAAAATTGATTAAAAAAAATTACAAGATCCAACTTTGACTAAATGGTAGACACATAACAGAAACAGAAGCCAGTGGACACTTTCACAGTGATCAAAGCAGCCAAAGGCTGGTCCTTCCAGACTATTACTGGTTTGTTTTGTTTTGTTTGAAGGTGGGCAGCTTCACTGCTGGCCTGAGAAAGGAGGGGGGGCGCTTTTGGGGAAGAATGCTCTGCCCTCCAAGGTGGTGGCTGGAGTGGCCTTCGCCATTGCCACGAAGGCTTGAGGAACTTGTATCGGGTTGTCTGAAAACAGACCTCTAGTTCACCGATACTGGGGCTCTAATGTGACCTGGTCATAAAAAAAATTTCCTGAACTATGGCATCGGGTACAGTTCTCAGGAGACTTTGAGGGATCTTCAGGTGCTACAGAATGAGAGTTAAGTGGTCCTTGAAAATCTGTCCGTGTAGGGTAACTACAGAAGAACTGAAAGATAGGATAGGGAATAATGAATTTAAGATGGAGGCCCTCCTGAAAGAATTCAGGTACTTTGGTCCTGGCCCATCCCTGTCAGCATGTTTCTTGAGATTTAACCTATTTTAAGTACTAAGTACTGTATACTAAGCACCATTTCTCTTGGGGCCTTCAGAGGAGGTCTCAACAACCATTCCTTCACCTGCTGCCCTTCCTAACAGCAGCAGCGAAGTCTGACTGGTGGTTCAGTAGCCATCTCTTCAGTAGGTGGAATCAGCCTGCAACACATGCAGTCTACTCCATGCCCTTCCTCTTACCGTTAGAGAAATCGAGACAGTTCCAGAGCTGTGTTTTTCCTCCCGTAGATGAGCTCTGATTCATACAGAACAGCGATTAGGTGGTGCCAGGGGGGGGCGCGGCGGTTTGGCTCCTCAGCTCTTGAACAAACTCCTGGTAAAATTTTAGTTCCACTTATATGTATCAACAGGACTATCTCAGCTCTAAGTCTTGGCTTTAATAGGGCTCCACTGGGAGGGAAAATCCCAGAGTCCAAAGAAAGTGCCCTTCCCAGCCCTCCCTCCACAGTGAGAGGTGGAAAGAAGTGCTCATTCTCCCATAGCTGTCCGGCACAGCCCTGGGGTTGCTCCACCTGCAACTTCAGATGTATCTGGGACTGGAAGAACACCTATGCACCGCCGCCCTGTAATCTGCCTTTCAGAGCACCTCTGAGTGACTGTCTGTCTCAGGGTTGGTACGTGGGACTTGAACACCAAAGCCTGGTTACAATAAACAAATCAGTTCTAGAGGCTGGAAATACCCCCTCTCCACCCCATGTGTTGTCAGCATATATCCCTGAAGAAGAGGAGAAATGGCATGTCAGAGATAAGATCACTATCTACCAAAAAAGAGGAGAAGAACGGACCGTCCTCTAAAAAATGCTGAGGGTACTACTTACACAGAAGCTCCAGAACAGGTGGGAGAGTGACCGCCAGGGCTGAGAGCAGAAGCAAGGCCTGCTGCGCATGGCGCACAGAGCAGGTATTTACACGCTGTCCGTGGGCCCGGAAGGGGAGGGGCGGGATCCTCTGGATACAGTCTACGTGGTGACTCCAGGCCACTCGCCCCTGGGGCAGAATCCATGGCACTCCACTGTGTAGGTGCTGACCTACCTGCCAACCTTCCTTTTTGTCACTCTCCCACCAGGTGTTCTGTCTCCTGGGGCACTTCTGTTCCCAGTGACCTGCTGGAGTTTAGCTTCCACGAGAGGAGCTGATTAAAGTGAAGTTTCATTGGTGTGTGGCCTTGAGTTCTCCTCCTCCAGCAGAGCTATTCTTTGCTTGAGCATCCTCACTTGGGTCTCATGTCTCTCCACCATGGCCATCATCTGAGATTCCAACTTCTTCAGTTTGTTTTGGTGCTTCTTCTTTGCTTTCTCATAGGCAGCTACCAGGTTGCTGTGTGGGAGGAGAGGGAAGAAGGAGGAATCATTTGAGTAGTGTTGAGACGCACATGTACTCATTGTCTGCTGGGTGACCAGGTCCAGAGCGGTCACTCAGCCTCTAAAGTAGGAATCTGAGATCCGGTGTTCTGCACTCAGGGCTATGCACCTGTTGGTTTAACTGTAGTTACTTCCCATGCTAGAGACTTCTCCCTAATCTGTTAGGAGGAGTGTAAACCAACAACCCAGACTAGCCACATCCAACATCAGCAACAGAAAAGGCAGCTGAATTCCAGAAATCTATCATTTAAATGCAAATGGTGTATCTGAATCTTTTTGTTGTTCCATGGCTGCCTGCAACAGATGGTCAGGTGTCAGCTACCCAAGAGTGTTCCTCAAGCCCTGCAGTCTGAGTGTCCTCACCTAGGAGGCGGGCGCAGAGGCTCCGACAACTTCTCTTTACTATGCTTTGGGCTGGTGGGAGTCAGGAGCACAAGGCCATAAACTAATGCTGCCAGCCAAACACAAAATAATCCTTTGTGAACTTACAGAGTTCACAAAGTTCTTAAGAAGAACTTCTAAGAGTTTGGTGGAAGAGAACAGAGGGTGAGCCCCGGGGCTGGGTAAGTCCTAATACCCTCTTTGGTCCAAAATAGCACCCCAATCCATTCCATGTACAGATAGGTCTTCCAAGTGTGGTCTGAGAACCGACTCCCAGAGATCCCCAAAACGCCCCTCAGGAGAGGCCTTCTGGGTCCTTTACCTCGTAACCACACATCTGTGTGAAGCTAGATGTTCCCGATTTATTCCAAAACAATATATCGCCTGTAGAAATGGATGTGTGAATCTATCTGCCTTCTAGTAAACCATTTTTTTAACCAAGTGCCAATTGTATTATATGTGAATTTATTTTTATTTTCTTTCCTGTAAATGAATGAAAACATAAACCTTTGTCTCGGTTTTAATTTCTAAAGTGAGATTTATCAATACATAAGTAATTTGAGAACAAAATTCTTATGAGTTTCTGTTTTCTATGAGCATAAAGAGGTCCTGAGCTCAAGTTTGAGACTGCTGCCTTAGAGCAGTGCTCCATAAAGCGTTGCACCAGATACTAAACATTGCTCAAAGAGGTGCCTGGCCAGCTCAGTTGGTAGAGTGAGCATCTTGATCCTGGGGTTGTGAGTTCAAGCCCCACATCAGGGGCAGAGTTTACTTAAATAAATACAAAATAAATGTTGCTCAGATAAAGGTTCTGTAGCCAATTTTGTTTGGAAAACACTGGCTTAAACACCAGCATATCTTTTCATTGTGGGACTTCTCAACCTTTACTGTGTGGATTGTTAAGGGGACCGCAGTGTGCTGCATTTCCCAAACGTGGCCCAAGGACAGGCCTTTACTGAGTAAATGATGCTCTAGGGAAGACAGGCTGGGCTGGGGTGGGGGAGGCAGGTGAGGACTTTCCATTCCCTAGAGCTGGTTCCCAGTGATTATGGAACTGCCCTCCCTGGGGTGGGAGTGCAGGAGGTTTTACCTGTTGGCTCTCTTTAGGTCATTCACGAACTCTGCTGATTGCTGGTGTCGGATTTCACTGCTCTTGGTGAGTCTTTCCAAGGCGCTTACCAACTCTTGCACTCTGGCCTTTAACTTCTTTTCCCTGTACCCAGAAGAGACAAAGCATGCCTTGAGTAACTTGACATGATGGGGCAGTGGCTCTTCCCTGCAAGTGGTGGCAGAAAGGTTTAGCTTGTAAAGTGAAAAGGCAGGTATGGAGAGGAGGGTACTAGAGGGCTCAAGAGTCCCCCCCTCCCCCGGAGAACCAGAACATCTCAGCGCTGCTTTCTTTAATGAGAAGGGCCCTTTAGAGATCTCAGATCTCCGTGTCACAGAGGAATAAGGCCCAAGGTTGTAGCCTTCCAGCTATGGGAAGTAAGCCAGTCTAGAAGTTTTTGCTGTGAGAATACCAAATGCTCCGCTATGAGTGCAGCTCGGCCACAGAACCTCATCAGGGGCCCACACTCCTCTTTTCCAAGTGTGCTGAAGCATCTCTTGAACCACTCTGATGTGAGAACAGAAACTTCTGGTCTGGGTGGCCCACCCTGGGAGGAAACCAACATGATCTTACTTTTGCAGAAACACAAAAAGCAGTAGTGATAGAGGGAGTCGAAATCAGTATTCTCATTTTAAAGGTCCTTGTTCCCCTTTACTTAAATTAGATTTGCATTTTGACAGTCCCCTGCCCCCAAGGCTTCAAGTACCATGGGTGCTTTCCTGCTAGAGGAACTCAGAGTAATTGACTTAGGGTTCAGTTACAGGTTTCTGGTGTCCAGTCTGCATACTGTCTTCCTGTGATTTCCTCAAGAGCATGAGACCTGGACAGGGAAACAATGAGACCTTCCCTCAAGATGTACCCCTTTTGTAGGCACAGTGTTACCACATAGTCCCAAGCTGCATGTGCAGCACAACCTGATCTGTTTAAACTCAGCAGGCTCCCCCACTGGCATGTGGGCTCTAAGGTGGCAAAGACCTTACCCTAATGTACCCCGGTGCCCAGCACCATGCCTGGATGACTGCTTCTCCATGACAATAGTTGTTAAAATAGCGTCAGAACAACTCACTAAAGGTGTCTGATTCCTTGGAGCATAATGAGAAACCAGGATTTACGGGAGAAATTCCTCTAAAAAGGACTCACGAGTGGAAGCATGTAGCAAAATAAAAAGTGAACATATTCCTTGACCTTTCTGTTAAAGATGCAGCTCAAAGTGCGCTGGCATGGAAAGGTGTCTGATACAATGTCAAGTGAGAAGGGTGAGTTCTACTGGAAGCCAGTTTTGGAAAGACAACTAAAAGTCTGAGTGTGAATGGCTGATAATAACAGACCAGAGAGCTACCCACCACTCAACAACCGGTAACTCCTGGAAGGGGTGACTGAAGGCTTTCTTTTTTATAATTTTTTATATGCTTTTTGTGAAGTGTGTGAGAAGCAGTCTCAGTGGTAACGCTTCCTGTAGGAGGGCAAGGGAGGGCGCTGGCTCTTCACAGATCTTTTACATTTCTGCCTCCAGTCACTCAAAGTGCAAGTCAAGCTCTCAGACAAGCTCACTAATGAACTGCATCACAAAAATCTAGGCTTGCTTTTGTGAGTGAGGATGGAGGGGGAAAGATCTCTTTAAAGGAAACCTAACAACCAACCGTAAGTCCTGATGACTCCTCATTCCTTGGTGAATCCTCCCATCTACCCTTAGGGAGCCAGAGTCCAGGCCCCGGCAGAGGAATTCCTGAGGAAGGTACCTTGGGGGCACTGGCAGCCACCAGGAAATCTCAGATCTGGTCGGATTTTCTACTGGAACCCAGAGAGCGGGCCGTTTTCTAGCAGAAGCAAGAAGGGTCTCGGAGGGCAGCCCTCTGTCAGCTGAGGCAATCTGAGAACAGGAAAGGTTTCTCCCCCTTCCTTCTGGCTATCAAGAATGGGGAGGGAAGCGGTTACTAGGGCTACATTTTGTTACCGTTTCAATTCTTTTATCTTTCATTCTAAAGCTGATGAACAGTGTAAATGGAAAAACAATCTGGAAGTGAATTTAAAATGTCACCATGAGCTTAAATTCAAAACAAAAAACCTGCCCGGAGCCATACCCTTTCCCGCCCCCAATTACATCCACACCCCTGCCCCAGCAGCCCAGAGCATGGAAATCCCGGGCTAACCACAAAACAAAGGGTTCCTTTGCCCCAGTACCCAGGCCCCTGAGGGACCGGAGGGAACTTGTCCGGACCTGGCAGGCTCCAATGGAGGATCGTACCCAGGAAGACAGAGGAGAGACTCTCAAAGACCCTGTCCAACCCTGGGGGTGGGGGGTAGGGGGCGGCACACTGGGTGCTGAGAATTGCCTCCAAAAACTCCCTGGGTCTCAGGAAGGAGATGAGAGTGCACCTGTTTGTGCAGACTCCAGGACAGAAGCAGGATGCTGATTTATTTACTGATAAAAAGACAAGGCCAAACTTCAAACCTAAACCTAAACCATGGGTTACTTTTCATTTCATTTGACTGAGGCAGATACCTGTTGTATGAGTCGTGGCTCACCGACTGAAACACAAAACCGCTTCGAGGTGACCATGAAAGAGGACTTCACCTCCATTTTGCTCTTACTCTGCACTAACTGATTTTTTCTTTTCAGTTTATCCCTAAATGCAGGCAAAGCATCCGGATGGGAATGGAAATTACTCCCTCAAGCAATGACTACCTTGAGCCAGCAAGACCCTGTATGACTGACCCCAAATAATGATGGACCTGACCTTTCCTGCCCACTTACATGTACCCCCTGACCTCTGTCCCACATTTTCCCGGCATAAACCTAGAAGTATCTTCAGCACAGTATTTAAGTCAATAGCCCATGGTCTTCCTGGTGTTGGGGTGACTCAAGTAAATTCCCAACTTTTGTCACTACCACTCGTCTCTCTGCCTTTGTCAGTGATGAGTGGCTGAACTTGGTCTGAGCCCCCCAGAGTCAGGTGCTCTTGCACCCCAGCACCCTGGCTGCACCTTTAGTATGCCAGTACGGCAGCACTAGCCACCATGGCCATCTGAGCACCTGAAGCATGGCTGGTCTGAACTCAGATGTGCTATAAGTGTAAATACACACCAAAATCTGAAGACTTGATGTGAAAAGAAAGAATGTAAAATAGCTCAACTTTTAAAATATTGTGGGGCACCTGGGTGGCTCAGTTGGCTAAGTACCCACCTCTGGATTTCAGCTCAGGTCATGATCCCATAGCGGTTCACGGGATCAAGCCCTGCATTGGGCTCTGCGCTGACAGCACAGAGCCTGCTTGGGATGCTCTGTCTCCCTCTCTGTCTCTCCCCCGCTTGCGTGCTTGAGCACATGCATGCATTCTCTGTCTCTGAATAAAAAAATAAAAATATTGAGGACCTTGGGTATCTTGGTCCATCGGGCATTCAACTTTGGCGCAGGCCATTATCTCACAGTTCGGGAGTTTAAGCCCCACGTCAAGCTCTGTGTTGAAAGCTCAGAGCCTGGAGCCTGTTTCAGATTGTGTCTCCCTCTCTTTCTGCTCCTCTCCTACTTGTACTCTCTCTCTTTCTTAAAAATAAACATTTAAACAAAATGAACAAGTATTGATTATATGTTGATATTTTGGATATACTGAGGTAAACATGCTATTATTTTCATCTTTTGGTTTTTTTTTTTTTTTTTTTTAGTTTTAAATGTGGTTACTAAAAAAGTTTAAGTTGCCCACGTGGCTGGCATTTGTGACTTGTGTTCTGTCACCAGGGGACCAGAGCACGTGCTTGCAACACAGTACCAGGGGTCACCTTGGATTCTGTATCAGGTTTGGGGTGATTCTAACTACCAAGCAAATTTAGGAAACCGGTAAGGCAAAGTGTTCTTCACCAGGTGCATGATGCACTTTTAGTGGTCTTGGAAAGTTCTGGATCTAAATGCAACAGACTTGCAGGGGCACACTTTCCTCAAATCTACAGCTTTCCTCAGCTTCTGGAAGTTCTTATCCCAGTCACTTTGGAACTTCAATCATTCATGTCCTGTTCCTTCTAGTTTCTAGTTCAAATTTTCTTGGCTCCATACAGTTAAGTAAACATTAAACACAACAGGCTCCCTCTGCCCCTCCAATACGGTGTTTTCCGGAGCGCCCCGAACAACGTCATTCCTGCCTTCTTCCTGGTTCTTGACTCAGGAACACGCGCCTCCTCCCAGCAGGTGTAAAGTCGGTCTGGGGTAACAGTGTCACTGTGGAAGCCCACGCGACCAAAATGTGCTTGCAGGGCCTCCCATTCCACCCAAAACGGTGGTCCTTGCTGCTCCCCGAGAGTCCTGTGAACCTCACTCACCACACAGCCAGGGGCGGGTGTTTTTCAACATGAGCACCCTTAAGTGGCGGCACATGCGGGGTCCAGAGAGGCCGCAGTGCCCTGGGGGAGGGGAGGGCAGGGAGGGGCTCCCCAGCCATCAGGCAGGGGGTACGCTGTACCCGGACTGTAATCACAAACCCCGACCGTGGTGGCGCGCCAGGAGGGCCACAGCAGGCCAAGAGGCTGTGCTGTGAGGCCGCCGGGAGACCTGCACGGGCTGTAATCACACCAAACCGCGGGGAGCCGCGGCCACGCAGCCACACGGCCTGCAATTCTCAGTAATTGCTGGTTGTGCGCAATTAGGCAATTGCGAAAATCGTCTGCGTATGGGATTCCTCTCTCCCTCCTCACCTTCCACTTGTGAACCCCCGCAGGCCTCATCTCCAATCAGCTGCCCGCCCCTTCCCCTCTTCCTCGTGCAAGCCCGCCTTCACTGAGAATAGTGAAGCTGTCTCTGCAGAGCAACCTATGCTGCTCAAAGGCAGCATGGAGGGTGAGCCTAATGGCTGAATGACCCATCAGGATGCTACTCCCAGAGTCCTGAGGACTTGAGTGCTAATCTCAGGAGAAGACAATGCAAACGAACAGGAATGGCTGGGATTTTATGCTCACAGGAAGTAGAGAGACTTCAAAGTTCTGTACCATTAGAAAAATATAATTTGTATTATAAGTAAGAATTCCGAAGAAGAGGCCAATTTCAAAGTGCAGGAGCAAACAGGTTACAATTTGTTTTGGACACGCTGTGTGTGATTGAGATACACACACCCACACACACACCCACACACACTTTAAGTGAACGCGCGAGCGAGAAAGCGTGAGCATGCACACGCAAGCCAGGGAGGGACAGAGAGGGAGAGAGAGTGCAGAGTCCCATGCAGGGCCTGATCTCATTAACTGTGAGATCATGACCTGAGCTGAGAATTGGACACTTAAACTGACTGAGCCATGGAGATGCTTCTGGACACGCTGGGTTTTGAGGCTCTAGCAGAGAAAAATGAGGCTGCGAGAATTTAGGGACCATTTAGAAGGAACAAAGTCATCTGAGTTGAGGTCGTATACCTGGGTGAGTAAGCCACGATCCCTGCCCAAAAGATACTCTCCTTCTACAAGGGGTGACGGGTGAAACGGGGAGGGGAGGCTGGAACCAAGCACATGAGAAGCAGACAATTATGCGTTCTAGGATAGAAGCAAATTCAGGGCACAGGAACCAAAAAAAAAAAAAACCAAACAAACGCATTTTATAGACAGGGTAGAGGCACGCTGATGTCAGTGCTTGGGGCATGGGGTTAGGTGGTGTGAGGGCAGGAGCTGCCGCAGGAGGGAAGCCCCAGAGGCACAACAGAGAATGAGGGGTCTGGTGTGGCTCAGGGTGGGGGGATGCAGGGATTGGATCACACACAGGCTAAGGAGTTTGTACACCAACAGCTGTGGGTCACCAGGAGATTTTAAGTAATCAGGCGAGCTGGGGAGAATTCTAAACTGGCCCTCAAGATCGTAGGGTATAGAGACACTCCGTCAACACCCCAGTTATTCAATCAAAACTCATCTAGGTGCTGCTGTGATTTTCGCAGATGTAATTAAGGCCCCAAACAGCTGATCGTTTAAGATAAGGAGATTATTCTGGGTAGTCTTGACCTACTTAGGTGAGCCCTTAAAAGGGGCCTGGCTCTTCCTGGAAGAGATTTAAAGCAGGAAAGGGATTTGATGAGCCAGGAGGTTCTCCTTGCTGACTTTCAGGACAGAAGTAACTGTGCAGAAGGTATTTCAGAGGCCTGGAGGAGTAGAGTTACCACTGACCAACAGAAAGCAAGAAAATGGGGGGCGCCTGGGTGGCTCAGTCGGCTAAGCCTCCGAACTTCAGCTCAGGTCAGATCTCATGTTGGTGGGTTCCAGCCCCGCGTCAGGCTCTGTGCTGACAGCTGGCTCAGAGCCTGGAGCCTGCTTCCGGTTCTGTGTCTCCTTCTCTCTCTGACCTTCCCCCTCTCATGCTCTGTCTCTCTCTGTATCAAAAATAAATAAAACATTAAAAAAATTTAAAAAAAAAAACAAGAAAATGGGAGGTGAGCCCTACAACCACAAGGAACTGACGTGAACAGGCAGAAGGAGTTGGAGGCAGAATCGTCCCGAGAGCCTCAGGTGAGAGCACGGCCCTAAGCGAGAGTAGCCAGTCATACTGTGCCCAGGTTTTCTGACCCTCGGACACCACAAGCTAATAATGGGCAAATGGGTGTTGTCTTAAGCCACTAAACTTGTGATAATTTGTTACACGGCAACAGAACACTGATACAGGGTAACCATCGGATTTGCATCACTTGGTGAGGCTCAAAGACCAGCCCCCTTTCCGCTGCGGCATTCTCGAGCACACACTCGTGCCCCGAGTCTCCTTCCTTAGACCTGTCCTCACAGTCCCCGCACGGCACCCTTCTCCAGCCAGCGCTCCAGTTCTCAACCAACTGCAGTTTGAATGACTGGCCGCCTTGCTCTAAAACGTCTTTTCCTGGTTCTCCTGTCACTCACTCCCACGGGTAGGTGTGTCGAGGTCTATCATCTGGAATTCTTCACGTCTGAGTGACTTGCACGCACACTGGCAGGCCCATCGGCCAGAGAGAATGGGTGGGGGGGATTCCCACTCTGTCTCGATGAACTCTGAGACATTGCCTCCTGCGCCTGCCCCTTCCTGCCAGCTCTACTCCCAACTGGGGCACATCCAGGTCCCCCAGATCTGGTGTCTCATGACCACACCAGTCAGGCCACCTGCCCCAGGGGTCTCCTCTCAGGACATGCGGCTCCTCTCCAAACATCAGTGGGCTTGTTACTTGTCAAGAGAGAGAAAAGGATGTCCATGTGCATCTCTGCTTGAGGAGTCGAGCATACCTGGTCCCTGGACAGAGCGGCCATCTCATCTGAGGTGCTCGGCATGTCACAAGCCCCTTTCCCCACCCTTCCCTGTCCTCTAGCACTGAGGAGCATGGCATCCATACCTTCTAACCAACAGGACCCAGGGTCTGTGCATTTGAGGAAGTTTGGCAGCGCCACCCCCCAAGCCCTCGGACCCCAGCACTTCTCTGCGCTCAGCATTTGGTAGACAGATGCACAGTCATGTACCAGGGGCGCAGATGTTCCCGTCTGCCCTGACCACGCCCACTATGGCGGGCAGTGTCTTCAGGTGAGCCGTAGGGGCGGGCTCAGCTCCCACTCTTCGGTTAGCGCCGCTTGCCAGCACACAGGGGGCCAGCAGAGAAGGTCAAAGCACACAGTTTCCCCACTGCCTCCCTGTGTGACCTCAGCCTTGCTGTGCTAGTCCCCTGCCCGCCCCCATCACAGGGAGAGCAACACCTGCTCCTTGCCGCCTCCCAAGAATATGACAGAGATGAAATAGCCTCTCTTCTCAGCTGTGCCCAGGTCCCTAAGGCAGGCCACACAAACACCACGTAAGTTCAAAGAGTCATTTCTGAAAATACATTCTCAACTGCATTTTTACAGTTCCCTTCTTCGGTGGAAAGGTCATTCACTCCAATTTTACTAGGACCAAGAGCAAGAGAGGGATTCATCAAGAGATGAAGAGGGGTTTTGCACACAGCCTGTGCAGAACACAGCAAAAACAAGGTACCCTGATAAGAAAACTCCTGTGCAAGACTGGAAACCTGGTCATCCAGATAGGGTTTCATGGTAATACTGGAGCCAATAAACTGCAATGAATGTTCACGCAAGTGGAGGGAACGAAATCAGACCAGATGGGAGTCACACAGTAAACGTGTGGATCCTGGTTTGGTTCCAAACAGAAGGTTGGGAGAAGACACAAACGTGGTTGGGGTGGGGTGGGGACGGACTGACGGAGGCTGACACCCAGCTGGGTAACTGACAGGGAGACTTGCCCAGGGCAGTGACCTAGAACCAGCAAGCCACCTTCCTGAGAGGCTTCTTCTCCTCAAGGAAGGACCACTGCTTAGCCAGTTCCCCAAATCCCTCTCTACCCCGCTCTGTGCTGCTCCTTTTTCCAAGGGAGGAATATTGCTGAAAATAGAGAGCAGATTCCATCAGTTAACTTCCACCACTGGTTTGGCAGCGATTTAAGACCTTCAAAGAAGATGTGAGTTTCCACTTGATTTTGAAAATAAAAACACCCCCAAACCTCAGCTCTCAGGTTATTCATATTATATACCCTCATGAAATGATTATTCCAGTTCCTAAGCTATATTTACAGTATAATGACGTTATTTTCCTTCTTCCTGTAGCCCTGTGGGTTCTTTCTTGGCTCCATCTATCTGGGTCTTGATTAGAAATCCATGCTAACCAACTTCGGCTGGTGATTGGAAGCCCGTTGTGACTGACAGAACAAATGAAGTCTCTCTCTGTTTAGTCAGCGGAACCTGCATCCTCGCTGTGCCAGCGAAGGCCCTGGGGGTTTGGGGCATATGAAAAGCTTAGCTTACAGACACAACATCCAAACGCTCCCAGTTGGAAGCAGGGAGTGGGTCCACGTCCCACATTTCTGGCACAGTCAAGTCATTAGGATTTGTTGAGGGAATTTTCTCTGGGCTGCTTTTCTCCTCCCGCCTCAAGCAAAGCAATTACAATTTCACCTCGTGGCCAGGGGCGCTGGCAATGTGAAAACAGAGCTATTAGGGCTTGGAAGGGAAGACAAAAAGGAACAGTGAGGAAATCAGGAGGGTAGTGAAGTCCCCTGCAAGGCCGCCGTCCATCCCCCCCATGCTGGGGGGCCACACCGTAACATAAACAGCCCCAGCTGGGTGAGGACAGCAGTCTGAGCATCTACTGTAGCTGTCCCCTCTGACCCCAAGTCCTCAGAAATGACAGGAAACCCGTTTTTAAAAAATTCTCAAGCATGTCAGAAAACCAAGGAGTGCTGTTCACATACCAGAAACCATAAATAATGAGCAATCATAAAAAATGAAAAGTCGATTTTTTTTCTTGAAAAGGGAGACAACACAAAATGCACAAAGAAAAAAGCTGGTATGAAAGGAGGAAGGGGATTCAGAGGTGCTCTGACCGGAGCCATCTGGACAGGAGGGGACCGGAGGCTCGGGTCACAAGTGCAGCCAGAGAGCTGCTGTCAGCCCGGGGAACAGGGAGCCCAGAAGTTGGGCTTGTGACCCCAGACCGAGTCCTAAAACTCCACTCTAAAAAGAACTTACATGTGAGAAAACAAAAGTTAATACAGCAGACAAAATAAATAGCCTCAAATAGCCTCACCTTGCTAAAAAAGAGGATAGTTTTCATCACCCAAATAGGAAAACTCAGTATGGAAAGCCACACACAAGAGGTGTAGCTTAGAATCCATTTGTAAGCTGGAAAACTGAGCGGAAGAACCTTCCAGAATGGCTACGTGAGCTCCTGTGCATTTGAAACTTGGTTTGAATTTGAGATGTGCTGTGATATTTGAAGACTTAGTGAAGAAAAAGAAAAAGAAAGAGCAAGAAGAAGAGCAAGAAGAAGAAAACATATCTTAATACATCTTTTAAAAAATACTCTTCACGTGTTGAAATATTTTGGATACACTGGGTTAAATAAAGTGGATTTACTGTTTTCTTTTTACTTTTTGAGTGTGGCTATTAGAAAATGTTAAATTTCCTAGGTGGCTTGCATCCCATGCCGACTGGATAGCTCTGCAGAAGGAGGGCGGGAATATGCACTGTACGATTTGGGAGATAGACCTGGAGGAGTCAGCACCCTCCTCACAGGAGGAGAGGAAGAAGGGAGGTGAAGAAACACTGCAACAGTAGAGGAAAGATGTCCAGGACTGAATAAATACACACATGAAGCCTTCTGACTGGAAAGAGCCAGTGATGTTGAAAGGAAGTGTTCCCCCTGACGACGCCTGTTTGATCCTCACCATTTGACACTGTCCTGAGGCTCTGGTCAATGCAACAGCACGACAAAAAAGCAAAGACATTTTCTACTTGGTGCAATGACTGCCGGTATGCTGTCCCTGCCACTCCCCTCCGAGAGGCCTGGCACCAGCACGGCCTCTCCACGTTGAGCCCCCGCGGCCTGGTACAAGTGGACAAACCAGCACCTGCCAGTCTGTAATAACCCATGAGGAGCTGACTCGAGCAGCCAAGGGAACTTAGAACAAAGCCATTGTTTCCGGAGTAAACTGCTCACGGGGGTCACGGGAAGGGAGCTTACCGACGGATGGCATTAGCGAACTCGGCAGCCAGATCGCTGTCGCTACATGATGTCCTTAGTTCAGCCAGTGACAGGGCTGGGGAGGCGGCATCAGCACACTCCTGGGGGTGGGGGGGAAAGGCAGCAAACACAGCGTGGTTAGACCTGGAGCCAAGCCTGAGGGGACTTCGGAGGCACCAGGGGGCTCTGAGCACTCCACACACACATGCTCCCACTTCATCATCATCGTGACCCTTGGAGGCAGATAGAGTGATTACCCCCATTTACCAAGGAGAAAACTAAGGCCCAGAGAAGTTCTCTTCACCACTGGGTTAAGCCCCTGGTGATTCATAAAAGACAAGCGAGAAATACACCTGGTTTGCTTGTCCGCCGCCCCAACCCACTTCTTGGGAGAAAACCAATCTTCTCTAGATTTAGGGGACTTACTGAATTCAGTGTTTTTTCCTAGAAAACCCAGGAAAACAGAGAAAAAACAGAAGTGCACCCTCCAGGTTTGTGCTTTTTAATTTATTTTTAAGTTTATTTATTTATTTTGAGAGAGGGAAAGCACATGTTGGGAAGGAGCAGAGGGGGAGAGAGAATGAGAATCCTAAGCAGGCTCCGCACACTGTCAGCACAGAGCCCGGCATGGGGCTCGTACTCACAAACCACAAGATCATGACCTAAGCCCAAGTCAGACACTTAAACAACTGAGCCACCCAGGCGCTCTTGTGCCCCTTTTAAAAATTGAAGAATAGGGGTGCCTGGGTGGCTCAGTCAGTTAAGCAGCCAACTTCAGCTCAGGTCATGATCTTGCAGTTCGTGAGTTTGAGCCTTGCGTCAGGCTCTGTGCTGACAGCTTGGAGCCTGGAGCCTGTTTCAGAGTCTGTGTCTCTTTCTCTCTCTGCCCCTTCCCTGCTCACTCTCTGTCTCTCTGTCTCTCAAAAATAAACAAACATTAAAAAAGTTTTTTTTAAATTAAAGTATAGTTGACACATGTTACATTAGTTTCAGTTGTGACCTGACTCCTCTCTTAACCTTAGACAGGAAACTCGGCATCATCTAACCCCGGTCCTCTCATTTTATAGATGAGGAAGCACAAGGGCCAGAACTCCTCAATCCTAAACTGAGTTAGGACTACTCACAAAGCAGTTATCGCACCGTGTGAGCACCCCACCTTCCCGTGTGGAGACAGAGGCCAGAGCTGCCTAACCACGTGCCCGGGGAGACCCTTGCCCAGCAGACCTTTACCGAGGATGTACTACACCCCAGGCTTGAGAATAAAAGCTTGTGGTTGTTGCAGGACATGGCACGTAAACAAACTTATTTCGTGGTTGAAGAGAACCACAAAGAAGTACGACCAGGGCACTAGGAGTCCAGATGACAGGAGGGCACAGGGTCCCCTCAGAGCACTCCAGCACAGGGACCACACCCAGGGGGTCTCTGTAGCAGCACCGCCAGCCTCTGAGCGCGCCCCTCTGCCTGCACTGTCCTCCCGGCCCCTCTCCGCCTTCTCCTGCAGACCGAGGCCCCATCCACCAGCCCTGGGAGCTGCTGAGATTCCAGCACCCTCTCCTTTCGTGCATCGGCAACCATGCGATGTGGACATTTCCTAAGACTCCTTACCCGGTGCCTCTCACCGAACATGTGTGGTAGTTAGTCTCTGCTGCAGAGAGACAAGTCCTGCAAAAACTGAACGCCCCTTCGCTAAGATTTGGGACCCAGGTTGTTGGCTGGAGAGCAGTTTTAAAACAAGCACAAACACCACCCTCCGGGGCCAGAGTGGATGTTCTAGATCCAAACCTGGCCTCCCACCTGTTTTTTAAGACCTGCAGGCTAAGCATTGTTTTCTTTTTCTTTTTTTACATTTTTTTAAATGTTTATTATTTTCAAGAGAGAGACAGAACTCAAGCGAGGAAGGGGCAGAGAGAGACAGGGATACAGAATCTCAAGCAGTCTCCAGGCTCTGAGCTGTCAGCACAGAGCCCGATGCAAGGCTTAATCCCATTAACCGTGAGATCATGACCTGAGCCGCAGTCAGACGCTGAACCGACTGAGCCACCCAGGCGCCCTGCATTGTTTTCTATTTTTAAAATCATGAAAAACAGAATATTTTGTGATGTGTAGAAATTACATGGAATTTCAGCATCCATAAATGAAGCGTTACTGGAGCACAGCCACCAGTCCCTCTGTGTCTGCGCTGCAGTCCTACAACAGCAAAGGTAAGAACTTGCAAAGGAGTCCGTGTGACCTGAAAACCATAATATACTGACTTCTAACTCTTCCCAGTCAGGCAACCCCTCCTACAGGCTGCCCCCTCATCTATCGACAAAGACGACCAAATCAATAGCCCAGAAGGGAGATTTCATTGAAACAGTAAATGGATCTAATATTTGAAAGACAAGACAATCAGCTTACAATAATTTCATTACCTGAACAACACAAGGTACTCTTATAAAGCTTACTCCAATGTATATATATATATATATATATATATATATATATATATATTTTTTTTTTTTTTAATAAAACCAGCTGGCCTTTTCCATCAGCCTTCTGTACTTTGAAGCCATTCCACAAAACATGGTGCTTCTCCCAGTCAAAATAAACACCAAGAACTAGGGGGAAATGCTTAGCTCGTGGGCCTTCTGGCAAGAACCGCGAGGTCCATTTCCACCTCACCCTAAGAACACACAGGCGAACACTGGAGCTCTGTCTCTCAGCTCCGTCCCACAGTGACTGTTGACCAACTCAAATGGCTCTACAAAGACTTTTAAGGTGTTGGCATGGAATTGGAAACCCCATTTTCTTGAGCCCCAGATATTACCATATGAAACTCTTCATGGGCTGCTGCCCACCCAGCCTCGACTCCCCAGGCACTGGGCAGATGGCTTCATGGGCCACCCACACAGTGACCTTCCCTAAGCCTGGACTGTGCACATCTTCCCCCACTGCGGAGCCTTCAGTGATTCCTCACTGTCCCCAGGACAGCACAGCCGGCTGATCTCTTCGACCAAATCAAATCCTCTTCCCCGCTGGGGGTCTCTGTCCTTGACATTCCATTGACTTTACAGTGGACTGACTTCTCCACCCCAACCCTCTTCATCAAGGTAGTTCCCACTGTCCACTGGGTCCCAGGATCAGGAAACCTGTCCCAAATCTCCACATCTGGGTCCTGTGTTGGGTCTGTGGCCTCACATCACACTGGGAATTGATCCTTAGTCTTAGGTCACTGTGTGACGATCACCTGTGTCCCTCTCTGGGACGTAAACTCCTGAGATTTCCTCCAGTGCTCATCAGGACCGCTCACATCTATCACATGAATGGATTGGAAAGCAGCCAGACCTTGGGAGAGGTGGCCCGGCCAGGTACCACGGCCCTGAATTCCCTTCGCTCCTTTCTTAGGTGAGAGTCGGAGAGAGTACAGCGCTGGCCCTTTGGGAAGCATGCTCCAAAGTTCTTAGTTGTTTAGGGAGTGACCATTCACTGCCACACCAATCAGCAAGTTGCTTCCTTTTCAGGTACTGAGTCTCTCAGGGACACCCCTCCATTTGGGCCGTGAGAACCATTCATTAGACTGGCAAGTCAGCATAGCCCCCTCCCCCCAGGTCCTGGGCTGGAAACAAACGGGTCTGGGGAAGCTAGCATTCATCAGGAATAGAAAGCATGATGTAGAAAACAGAAGGTCACTACCCTGGGGTGAGGGACGTAATTCTTTAGGGTTCGGAGTATTTTTTTCTCCAATACAGTATTTGGAGTAATTCTGAGATACAGTATGATGGAATGAGCTTGGATTCTAGAGACAAAGACTTTTGGGCTCATGGGAATGCGGGTTTGCAAATGACACCACCCGACAGCCCACACTCTGTGACACTCCATGTGATCCAGGGCTTGCCTTCCTCTCCTCATCTGCCTCAGCTGCGTCCAGCTTCCCACCCTACCATGGCAGAAATGCCAAGTCGAGGTGGCAACACGAATGAGAGGGGGAGGACTTGGAGCCAAATTTGGGTTAAATCCGGACTTTGCCACTTATTAGCTGTGAGCCCCCTGACTTCATGTGAGCCTCCTTTCGCTCATGTAAATGGGGGTACCTACTCCTTCTCCGAGATGAGATTTGCAGGAGGCAGCAAATGCAACGATCAGTTCAGATGTGACCCACGTGTGACGGCCACGGTGCGAGGTGGGAGAGCCAAGGAGGCGGCCCCGGACAAGACCGCTGGACGCCAGCACAGGTCACTCCCCTCATCAGACTACGGCATATGAAAATGCTTTAACTAGGACATACAGTGCAATTTTTAAAAATGTGGATCTGGGGTGCACCTGGGTGGCTTAGTCGGTTAAGCATCCAACTTTGGTGCAGGTCATGATCTCATGGTTCGTTGAGTTCAAGCCCCACATTAGGCTCTGTGCTGTCAGCGCAGAGCCCGCTGTGGGTCTTCTGTCTCCCTCTCTGCCTCTCCCTGGGTGCGCTCTCTCAAAAATAAACAAAACATTGAAAAAAAACCAAACAACGTGGATTTGGTTTCTTTGCACCTAATACATTACCTTTCTTAAGGTATCTAGAATGGCCTGCAGTTTCCAGGCAAATAAGGAAATTGAGGCTGCAGGGCAGTGAGGGGCGGTGGCGGTAACTGGGTGGGAAGAGCCCCGGGGGCTCCTGTGCCCTGGGTCCTACCTTGCCGGGCTTGTCTTTGCCACCGCTGCTGGTGGAGCTGAGGGAGCGCATGCGCTGCTCCTTCTGCTCCTCCACCTCGGACTTCAGGTGCTCGATGTGCACCAGGTAGGCCTGTTCCTGGGCCTCCCGAGTGCTCAGCTTCAGCTCCAGGGCCTTCTTCTCTTTCTCCAGGAGGTAGAGCTGGGCCTTCAGCTCGGCCATCTCCTCCTACGGGGCACAGAGGGTATGAGGCACCCACGCCGTGAGAGAAGGGCCAGGCGTGGGGAAGCAGGCGAGGGACGAGGGGCCCTGAAGCTGGGACCCCTGGACCCGCGATGGAGTTACCACTTCGCAGCTGGCATAAGATGACCGGGAGAAAATAAGCCAGCTGTCTCCACCTCCGAAGGACTGACACTTGTCACTCTACAGACCAGAACTGAGATGAATGAAGGTTACAGGCCAGCAGATTTTGGTTCACTCTAAGAACCACCTAATACGTGGAACACACATCCCCCACTGCTCCTCACCCCCCTCAGTGGGCACGCCTCTCTTGCTGGAAACCACTCCTGCAGCACCACATGCTGCGCTTCGTCTAAGAGGCTGTGCGGGAGGGTCCTCCACACAAGGCTGGGTCTGAGTTCCCCTCCAATTCCCAGTCCCTTTTCCAGGGCACCAATCCGCATATTCTACCCCCTTGGTGGCACCGTGGGTGCCCTGCAGCTGAGCCAGGATATCACCTCAGCTCTTGTCTACTTCAGGAAGCCCAAATGAAGTCATTAGAAACAGAGTCCTTCAGAGGTGACTACTCATCAGACAGCTTCACAAAGTGTCTTAGAGAACTCAAATTAGGGTTTTCTGGGAAGAGTAACAAGTAACTCCAAAACAGAGAAATGCTATCTTGGGACCAGCAGCCAGATAACAATAGCCACCAGCATTTACTGAGCATGCAGCACTGTTTATACAAAGTAACCCATTTAATTCTTCCAACCTGAGAGAGAGATTAGGAGCATCTCCATACATGTATGGGAAACTGAGGTATACAGAGAGAAATCCACCTGCCCACAATTACTGTGTAAATTGGGAGCCAGAGTTTGAACCCAGGCTTTCTGGCTCAGAGCCCAGGCTCTTAACCACTAAGCTACAGTCCCTTCCTCAAGGTGGGCCCATGCATGACGCTTGTCATGTGACTCCAGCAGTACATGACTGCCAGGCCAGTCTTCCGAGAAATCTATGGAATAGACTCTCTATGACAGAGTCACTGCCTTGAGAAGGATTCACCTAGGTCACTGATTCTAGTTATCCCTGAATGGACCCTTCGAGGTAAAAAGGCACAGGCCTGGTGTGCTTTTCTGTATAAGCCAGACCTGAAGTGTAGATGTTTTCACTCTCCAGCGTGGGGAAATACCTAGAGGGCACCCACTACAGCTTATAATATTCAGATTGGGGGTGGGGGGGGGGTATTAGACATGTCGAAGGCAAGGTGCTCAGTGACTACTCAAAAGAAGACTCCAGACCTTTCTTAAAGATGAGCTATAAAACCAGAAGGAAAGGTGTTTCCATAAGCCAGAGCCTTCTCATCTTTTGCCATTAGAAGCAGGACTCTGAAGGTTCTGCCAACACTGCCAGAACAAACATATAAACTGGCAAACTGTCCCCACTGAGCTAATGGGGACAGCTACACCCAGAACAAACATATAAATAGATGTGAGCTTGAAAGAAGGAAAGATGAATCCATGGGTGCCAGAAATGAAGAGGGGAGCTCTGCCCAAGAGGAAAGGCAGATGGCCATACTACAGGCCAATGGAAATGTCAGACCAGGATGAAGGCCCTAGGACCTAGGACCTAGGGCTTTTGGCACTTGTGCTAAGGACAGGGCTGAGAGCCATAACAGAGACCCCCTACATGAGCCAGGGCTCTCAAAGTACTGTCTAGAATAAAAGACTAGATTTCTTTTCTGGAGATGTGATGAAGAAACATCCCTCAAGGTCTGGGTAGGAAAATAGAGGAGCCTCTTTTGAGGAACCAGAACCACAAACGTGTCATGTGTAGATGTGAAACAGGAATCCTAAGCCAAGAATGTAACAGAAACTAGTCCTAAGTCTCTGAAACCCATGGGTCCCAGCAGATCCAGGCACAGAACCATTCTGTAGGGACATCTACTACCCAAGAGGACCTCGTAGAACATAGAATCTCCACTGATGATGAGCTGGTGTTTTCCCATCCCAGAGAGAGAAAATGGAAATGAATCATGAGATGGAATCTTTATTTACAAGAACCAGAAACAACAGGCGAAACACTAGAAAACTAATCTTTAAAACAAAGAGATAGAGGAAGAAGAGTCGTAACAGAAGGAAAGACTATTCAAAAAAGAGGGGTAGATTTGAAAAGGAACCAAGTAGATCATCCAGAGACAAAAAGATCATGTATAGGAAGTGAAAACCCCAGAAAACTTGAGTGTCTTGGCAATTGTATCCTCGAATGAAACGGTGAAATCCAACATAACCTGCTGCTAGTGGCCCTGGAATGGGTGCGTGCCCTGGACATACCGCGTAGGAAAGGGAGAGGCCTCGGATGTTTATCCTTCAAAAACCTCACAGGGAGGGAACCAAGCCAGATGGCTGGCAATGGCTGCCTCTGGATCATATTATGGGTTATTTTCTCCCAGCTTTTTATAATTTCTGCTCTTTTAGATAATTTCTATGATGTATACACATTTTATTTTCAAGTAGAAAAGGCAATATTAGAGCCTTTATTCCACCAAAAAGGTCCTTCTTGGCCAGAGTAACTCGGGATTTATCGTACAACATGTTGGCCTGAACATAAAAAGGAAATCCTTAGTCTTTGGCCAAAGGAAACATGATTTTGGAACACATAACGAAGGGCAGCTTCACAGCTCATGCCACAGGGTGCAAAGGCCCACAAAGAGAGCTACTGATTGGGGATAAAGGCACTGTAATGATGGACCCAATGCCTGGTTCATGGCCAATCAGCAGAGAAATCAGCCAAGGGTTCATGAGGATTCCCCAGAGGAAACAGAAGTCAGGGTCTCAGCTGAGTGGGAAGGACACAATAAACCAGCTTAGAAGCAAAGAAGCTGATTCCTAATTTGCTGCCTTGGCCCAAAGTCTTCCCAGGCTTCAGCTAGACTTAAGACTGAGCGGCCGCCGAGGACAGGGACACATTGAGCAAGTGCCCGAGTGGGTGGGGTTGACCACTCCTCTCTGAGCTAACCAGAGGGGGCCCTGTTGTCTTTGGAGGACAGTGCTGATCCCAACAGGAGACGCCAATTACTAGCTATTAATTCAGCATTTCCTTGACCCACATGGGCCAGTGGACCTGCCTATGGTTTTAAGCTGGCTTCTGTCCCTGAAAGCCCCTCCCTCTGGTCTCAACACCTGGGAGCAAGAGACACTGCAGAATCCAAGGCTGTGCAAACCAGGCCTTTGTGCACAGGAGAGTGGAGTTTGGAGAGCAGGCTCAGGATCAGGGCTGCTGGCCTTGACTACCCATGTTAGCAGGCCTGGCAGCAGAGTCCTATGCAGAAGCCAGACCGGCAGGAGCAGCCTTACCAGTGCCTACCTCTGCCACAGGTGGAGAACTGGCTGCAGCTGCACAGGACTATAGTCCTGGCAAGTGGTTATTCCGTCTCCACTCCAGCTGGGTGATCACAATACAATACCCTCTGACCTGAACTTCCTGGAGTTCCCCAGGCCCCACAGGGGAAGGACAGAGTCCATGACTGCCGTCACTTCAAACACCAGCCGTGAATGTTGGGGGGTGGGGGCTGTCCCCAGGCCACTGCACTTCCCACCCACCAATTCCTTCCAAAAACTGGGTTTCCACAAACCCAGTCATGATCAGTAACTTGCTAGACTCCAGAAAGCACTACCTGCATCTAGGATTACAGTTTTGCCATAAAGGGTACACATGGTGTGTGCCCGGAAGTGTGCTGAACACAGATCTTCTCTGAGCTTCAGTGTCCAGGGATTTCACGGGGGTTTCAGGACTAGGCACAACTGATTAAATTGCCAGCCACCCAGTGGAACTCAGTCTGCAGCACTCCCTACCCTCGCTGGGGGGTCAAGGGGCTGGAAGTCCCAACTCTATCATCACGTGCTAGATCCTTCCAGGGACAGCCCTGGTACTGTAGGTTCCAGGGGTCCTGCCTCATTAGCATAACAAACACCCTCAGGAAATTCTGAGGGTTTTGCTAGCTCTGGGCCTGAATTGGGAACACACACACACCAGATACAGTCTTTATGGGCCCCCAGCTGTCTTTAGAGAAAGCACTTAGCAGAGTAAGGTCAACTGCTTGGCACCGCTGGCCGGAAGCGTGCAGAGTGCGTCCTGCTCAACGGATGGCAGTTTAACCACTTCCCAACGAAGGGCTCCACCTTTCCAGGAAAGCTCCCCCTGCTCTAAAGATGCCAGCAGATAACTCAGGTGGCAGGCAAACAGCCCAGGATCTTGTCAGAGACACTGACCTGAACAGCACTGGCACACTTCACCAGAGGGCATAATGATGCAGGTGGGCTCCACGTGGCACCGAAGGGACGAGGGTGTAAGGGAACTGGGGCTCCGGTTCAAGTTCTGCACATGTACTTGCCCTGTCCCCTCCTCCACTCCACATTAACATCAGCGTCAACCCAAGAAGCGCCATTAAGCTTCTGGAGATTAGGGGTCCTTTTATGTGGACGGAGGCTGTTCTAGCCTGGAAGGGTCTCATCGGGCTTCTCTTGGAGAATGAGATGTTCCAAAGCTGAGTTGAGATCCCCCCTCACCCCCTCAGGCATTCTCCAGAGTTCAGCTTACCCCTCTAGGGACACGTCCAGCCCAAGTGACCCCAGACACACTGAAACTATTCCTGCCTAAGAATGAGGCTCTGGCTATCCTCCGGAGGGACGTCACTGAACCCAGACGGAGTTGATTTGTCAGCATCGCTGACCTGTGTCCAGAGGGTCTTTTCCTATCTCCTCCTGTTGACATGGAAGCAAACGGGCATAGGGTTCCAGGGGGCCCCACCCCCACGTACCTTCATGGCCATCAGCTCCTGCATTAGCACGGCGTTTTCCAGATCTAGCCGTTGGCTGTCCCCCCGGGGCTTAACGTCGTAGCTGAGTGGGTCGATGTGGATGCTCTCCAGCTCCAGCATGGTCAGCTTGACGGCGGCCCTGTCATTCTTGAGCTGCTGGATATAATCCTTCAGCCTTTGCTCATCTTCCTTAGTGAACTCCGTGTCGCAGCTACTGGCTGTGGAACTGGTTGTGCTGAGGAGAGAGAAAACCTGTCATGTTTCCCAGCCACTATGAGCAGGTCTTTTTCCTGACTCTTCTCCATACCCCATCTCTCCAATTGTGTTTAAATGGTAAGCCCCTGCACCCCCCCCCCGCCAAAATGCAGTCTTCATGGCATGGAAAATTGATACCACCTTTTAGGAGAGAAATAAGTCTGAAGAATAACAGAAATGCTTACCCACTTTAACAGAACACGTGGACCCTAAAAATGAAATCTGAGGAAATAATCCCACAGAAGCAACAAGATACACCCAAAAATATTTCATGGCACAGAGGCTGTAGTTAGTTACGGCAGGAAGTGATGTAGACATTACAGTAATAATTATGACAATGGTAGAAATACTTTACGTGGAGAAACAGAATGAAGAGTAGTATATAATAAAAAGTAGGTGTATGTGTAGACAGGACTTAAAAAGGGGGATATGATAAGGAACGAAGCTGAAGAATAAAATACCTACAGTGTGATTTATAGACACGTGTGTGTGCACATACTCACTTGTGCAAACACATGTCCAGGACTTCGACAGCAATCCCGCCGGGGTGGGAGTGGAAGGTGTGGTAGAGAAAGCGGAGCATGAGACAAACCCCTACGTGTGTGTGCTGCTGCTGTGACAACTGAGAAAAGCAGGTGCCCCCCGCCTCCCCGCCATGCCTCCTGCAACATGGCTGAGTATAATGTCCACCACAGGGACTCAGGCCCGTCCAAGGGGCCCTGGGATGCTCATGCTGAATGGTGACGGCGCCAGATCTGAGGAACATCTAGATGAACCCTGAGAACATGGTGGCCCATGAAGGGTTCTGTGGGACCCAGGCCACCATGCAAGGATGAGCATCACAGGGAAACTGAGGCTCTGGCCCTGAAGACAGCTCCAGCCTTTTCTGGCAGTGGGCAGTCTGCCCCCACTGGCTCAGAATGAGGCCCACTGCATGGTCAGTCCTTGAGCATTGAGGCCAGTGAGGACCTATAGTTTCTCTGAATCTACACTGGACCTACCTACACTTGATGCAGTCCTCATGGCTCTGGCCTTAGAGCAATGGCAGAAAAACAAGCAGAGCCCCATTTAACTCTCACTACAACAGGTCAGGTTGGCATTATCGTCTCTGTCATTACCAATCTGGTGACTGAGGCTCAGGGACATTAGATGGTTTGCCTGGTCATGAGGCCAGACACAGGACTTGGGCCATTGTCTTCTCATGCCTCCGGCCCACCCTCCCCCGCCTTACATTGTCAGAAGCTGTGCCAGGAACAAGGAGCAGTCCCTACGGGCTGCTGCCGCCACTGACCCAGTACTGCCCTCCGCACCTCAGCCCGGACAGGGGTAACGGGCCTTGGACCCCAACTCAGCAGATGCAATTGCTCCATAACCTAGGTGTGACCAAGGACCATTCCACTCTTGTGTATGACACGTTATCTAGAAGACTAGGCTTCTGCGGAGACAAAGGTGAGGAGAGGTGATGAGCTAGAGCTCCACACTTAGCTGGTCGTATGCAGGAGGAAAAGAACACCCTAGAACTTGGGTGATCTTCAAGTCAGAGAAGCTAGCCCAGGATTGGAAGCTCCTGAGCACTAGACTCTTTGGGGCTGCCCCTCCCCACACCACTCTCTTTGGCCCATCAGGACAGGTAGGATGTATCTCGCAGATGAAGGGAGCAAGATCAGCCTGACCAACAGACAACACCTCCTCACAGGTTGCAATGGTTAATTTGATGCAGCAACTGGGCAGGGCTACAGCCAAACACCCATCTAATCCTAACTGTGAAGGTATTTTTAGATGTGATTAAAATTTAAATCAGACTTTGAGTAAAGCAGACTACCTTCTGTGATGTAGGTGAGTCTCGTTCAATCAGCTGGATGCCTTAAGGGAAAAGACTGAAGTCCCCCCAAGAAAGAAGAAATTCTGACTCCAGACAGGCTTCAGATTCAAGACTGCCACATCAAGTCTTCCCGGGTCTCCGGCCTGTCTGCCTGTCCTATAGATTTAGGACTTGCCAGCCCCCACAATCATAATTTCCTTAAAATTAGTCAATCACTCTACTCATATAGTTACACACCCCACCCTATCCCTACTGTTCCTGTTTCTCTGGAGAACCTTAATTCAGAGGTGCTACCTTTTACTTGTGACCCAAGCACCTTCTACACTTTGTAGATTTACAGGTAGCCTGACTCAACCTCTCTGTGCCTATCTCCCCATCTATAAAATGTAACGTGTTTCACACTTTATAGAACAGTGCCTAGGCACATGGTAAGCACTGGAGAAATAGAGCTGTCATTCATTTAAGTAATACTGGAGTGCCACTATGGGGTACTCTTCTAGGCTCTAGAAAAATCTCTGTTCTCATGGAACCCATATTCTAATAAGGGAGACACAAGTAAAATATGCAGTCCATCAGGCTGTGCCAGTACCATGGAGCAGTACCATGGAGAAAAAGAAAGCAGTTATGGGGAGCACAAAGAGAAGATGGGATTATTCTTTGCAACAGCGTTATAGGGAGGTCCTTCATGATAAAATTACATAAAGTAGACCTGAGGATAAAGTAGAATCTCACAGAAGTGAGAAAGGCAACTGTATGGATTTCTGGAGGAAGAGTGATCCCGGCAGAGGATAAAGTGAACCAGCAAAGTCCCTGAGGCAGTGGGTGTGGCCATCAAGAATAAGATGAGTCTGCTAAGGGAGAGGGAGGAGGAGAACCGGTCTGAGGGGAAAGTGGGGAGGGCCGGGGCAGGGTGCCAGGTCAGGTCAGGTTTTATAAGGGTTGTGTCTTTTTCTCTAGAATTAGGATGGAAGCCATTGGAGGGCTTGTAACAGGGGTGATGTGACCTGCCTTCCATCTTAATAGGTTCCCTCTGGCCACTGCGCTGGGAAGCAAGAGGAGAGGTAGGCCTATTGCAACAATTTCGGAAAGAGATGGTGGAAGTTGGGAAGGCAGAAAGGAGGATAAAATTATTATTGTAAATCGCCATTACCTTCGTTTCTCAAGATGAATTTTATTTTACTGAAGTTTATTTATTTTGAGAGTGTTATTTATTTTGAGAGATGTTGGGCTCGAACTCACGAACCATGAGGTCATGACCTGAGCTGAAATCCAGAGTCAGACACTCAACTGACTGAGCCACCCAGGTGCCCTCAACCTGCATTTAAAAAAGATGAGAAGGGAGAGGCAGGAATATCCTCTGGCTGGAACACTTGAGATGCAATTTCATCAAGAGAGGAAGCAGCTCAAAAGAAGGGAATGAGCTAACAGTACCCCCAGTAGAGCGCGCTGGGGAGGCGGTGGGACTTCTGAATGAGGGACTTCTCTGAGAGGAAATGGAGTCCCTCCCTCAGCGTCTCAGCCTTCTTCAGTAAAGAACTGCCTCCCTGAGTCAGAGGGTGGACATGCCTGGAACAAAACCACTTAAGTAGGGCTCAGCGCTCACCTCAACATGGACGTGGAGGGACAGACATCTAAATGTCCCATAGACAAATAAACAACCTAAAATGGTGGCATTGTTCTCAAAGCATTCCACGGGGCTGAGTGTGTTCGCAGGCGCGGCATGTCTGGACAGCGCAGTGCTGGGAAACGTCAACACTTCTCCTCCAGGAGCTGGGAGGAGGCTTCAGATAGGAGATCCTTTCCCCCTGAAGCCGGGGCTCTGGTCCACTTTACAGCCCTCGTCCTTCTTTATGTTAACAATTATTTTGAAAAAATTTAAACACACAGAAAAACACATCCATGTGTTTTTACCAACACCCATGTGCCTGCCACCCAGATGACTTTTTTGTTATAGTGTCTTTGGCCTACTTTTTTAGCACTAGAACCCTTAAGACTTGAGGTAATGTTTGTTATCTTTCACTTAAAGAGCAATTTTCAAAATTCAAAAAGAACTAGAAGCTAGAGGTCTGTAATTAGCCTGCAGGCACTGAATGTACTTTGGCAGATTTTCCATTTAGCAGGACTGGGGCACCCCAGGGGCTGTCAAAGAGCAGTTGCTGGGCTAGCCAGAGCAGCATCACCTAGGAACTTGTTAGGAATGCACGTTCCCAGGCCCACTCCCAAGACCTCTAAAATGCGGAAGCGGGGGAGTCCAGCAATCTGTATTTTCACGTACCCTCCCATCATCCTCAGGCACAGCCAGGTTTGAGAACTGGTCTACCCCACAGAAAAGTAGGCATTTGCACGGTAGCATGCGGGACTCCCTCCAAAATTCTCTAGGGAGAAGCCACTACACCCTTGGGCTGATCTGGCAGGAGGCAGTGATTATGAGATCTCTGGTATCAGACAGACCTGTGTAACTGTGCCTCCTCTGACCCTGCCTGGCTTTATGGCCCAGATTAAACGACCATCCTTCCTGGGCTGCAGTAATGTGGAAATACAAATAGTTCCCACATCACCAGGTTGTTGGACAGGAGACAGTGGGTCCTGAAGCAGGCAGGGCCAGTTAGTGCAGCACTCCTTCCGGAGGAGGAACAACCGCTGTGCCAACATCTGGCACCTCCCTACACAGACTCAAGGGCTCCCTCTAGGGACGACAGCCACAGAGCAGGTCAGGCAGAGCAATGCGGCAAGTACTAGAGGAACTGGAGAAACCACCTAGAACTGTCTAGGAAACACCAAGGTAAGTGGGCAGGGGCTGACAGACGTAGGTGTGTCCTTGAACCCCCGAGTGTCTGGGGCCTGATATTTGGCCAGGTAAGGAGACCTTTATTTTACCATCTCTACCATGGGTATAATTTTCAGAAAAGAAAAAAAAAGACCTCCTCCCTCCACAGCTTCTGGGAAGCTCAGTGCTCAGTGCTCTAAAATGCTCTTACCAGGGTAAAGTTTGATTTCCAGATAAGCACCTCATCCCTGCAGCCCCTCTGGCCTCCCTCTCTCCTTTCTGGGAAGCCAGCTGGGGAGCAGATCAGGGTTAATTACAATTCTGCTTTGTGCCCTAATGTCCCACTGCGGAATATGATCGTGACAGCAACAGTGTGAAAGGCAGGGAAGCCGCTGGCCTCTCCTCTGCCTCCTGCAGACAAAGGCACTGCCGGTCCCCGGGGGCCTGCCGCTGGCTGCTGGGCCGGGGTTAGGTCATCCATTAGCTCTCCCAGCTTGGAATGCTAGATGGTCGTGGCTGTCAAGGGGGAATGAATCACTGTCCACATGGGCCGGTTACTCCCCGTCTCCAGGGTGGGAGGCCTGTTCTCTGAGATTGTGGGGAGGGCGGCAGGTGGGGAACCCCAGCCCACCCCAGAATGGCGGAGCAGCACATCTTTGCATTCTGGTTTTCCAATAAACTGGGCCAGGTCACATGGGTTTCTCCTTTCCGGGATGTTCTGCCGGAGCCCCCTCCTGCTGGCTTCGCTCCACGGCTGTGACTTGCCAGCGATCCACAGCCAGTGGGGTGCATGCTGGCGGCCTGGGACGCCCCACCATTCCATGTGCCCTGGCCACGACGGGACACAGACTCGGGTTTAGTCAAGTAGTTGTGGATATCAAATATCCCCTTTTTGGTCCCCCTCCTTCCTGTCCCAGCCTCATCAAGACAACACCCCATCCTGCTTTTTAGAAGAAAAATCCATTTTTTTCTTCAGCTTCCTCATCTTGGCAAAACGCTAGAATTGCATTTCACTTCTTTGCCACAAAAAACAGAGAGGGATCTTCCCCTAAGTTTTTATCATCAATGCCTTACCTGGCACCCTAAATTAAGATCTCATTTCTACCAAGGGACAGCTCATTTTCAGAAGGAAAAAGCCATCAGGCTGGCCTTCTGTTTTGCTGAGCATTTTAGATTTATTTGGAGGAGGGGGTCAAGGCCAGATGACATTTGGCCACCCCAGCCACTCCTAAGTGGCCCCATTCCTCCAAGCTGAAGGCGGGCCTTGTCACCTGCCTGCATTTTTAGTGCTGTATTGTGGTACCTCCCCTCCCTCTCTGGCAACTCTTTGTCACGAAGGACTAAAAACACCTAAACACGATCCTAACCCGGGACGCCTCAGTGGCTCCATGCGTTGAGTGTCTGACTCTTGGTTTCAGCTCAAGTCATGATCTCAGGCTATGCGAGTATGGGTCTGTCATTTTCAGCCAATGGTCTTAACACATGGAAATACCTGCAGGAACATATCCTGAACTGTTTGCAGTGTCCTTTCCAGTGAGGGTCCTAGCATGGAGAATTTTATATAATGCTTAGATTTTAATAATATATTTTTACAATGATCATGTAATTCTTCAGAAATCAGGGAGTCTCAAAAAAATAATTTCAGGTCTCTACCTAGTTTTCATAGAACCGATAAGATAAATGACAGGGACATTGGAGCAGGAGGCCTGAGCACCGTGTTGTCTGTCATCTTGGGGAATGTGTCTGAGCTGGACTTGAGAACTGGCTAGCACGTCGAAGCATTAATCCCTAGGACTTTGGATGGACTCCTGATACTTGGGAAGGGAAAGCCCACTCTTCTTCAGAGGGACGTGAAGACTACAATTACAACAGGCAGATCTGGCCTCTCACTCCTCAAGCTCACTCATGGCGGTGGCCCAGGTCTGTCCTAATGGGGTGGCCGTTCTGATCCTATTCATCCCTTCAAGGGACAGGATCCCACTGTTATCAATCTTCCTATCTGCTCCAGTGAGACTCCACCCAAGAAGATTAGCTTAAAAGTGAAAGCTGGGCATTGTAAGCTCCACTGCCCTTATTCCAATTTGGGGGTGAGTGGTCAGCCCGGTGAGACCCTGTCCCAGGAGGTGCCCAGTGGCTCACCCACAAGGCTGCGGTCACCAGTCTCCCATGACTCACCATGATCCCCATCCAATGGTGGGGCCAAAGGGACTCAGCTCTAGTCTCCGTGAGGGCAGATCTGCTGAGGCTTCCTGTCTTGGCCACATGTCCTTTTGTAGATTTAGATACATGATTGTGTGACCATGGAATGAAGTGAATTGTGATGCTTGACAGAAAGGGTGGGCTTGATTAAGGATTCCCTAGTCCCACTTCACCAAGTTAGTCCACTGGCTCCACCGTTGTGAGAAGCTGATAAAGGTATCCAGGCAATCAACATTACCTAGTTACTCAGTCCACCGAGACATTTACAACTCCTGACGAGGCTATGCTATGGCTATATTTTTTGAGAGTGAAATAGCAGTGTCTCTGGGCTCCTGCCAATAGTCAACTGAGAGGCTGGCTACCATTTTTATTCTCCTTGCTGGTAACCACTCTTGCGCTGCTCCTTTCCCAAACCACGACCCTCCTGTCACCAGGAGCTGTTCGTCCCCTGCCAGCAAGGCATCTGGGGACCTGACACTCGGCATTCCTTTCCTGAGACCTTGAGAAACAGCTGACCGACACTTTGAGCAGAATTCTCTGTGCTAGTTGGTTAGAGTGGGAGGAAAGAAGACAACTCTCTCTCTTTCTTCCATAAGCCTGACGGGGGGAACGTCTGAGCTGGAACAGCAAGATGTACACACAGAATTAATCACTGTAATTATAAAAAGGGTTGGTGGTTTGGGACTTTTCTTCAGAGCTCACATTTAGTAGAAAGCTGTCTGGCTGTGTCATGACCACAGAATGTGGTATGCCACACAAATGGCCTGTGTGTGGTTCTTTGTACCCACCCTGGCTGTTCTGAGTTGGGAGGGAGTGTGAAAGTGAATTAAGAAAGACAATTGAGTGAAATCTGAACTAAAGCTCTCTGTATTTTGATGGACCTATTTGAGACTGAAATTAGTTTAAAGGCCATTCTTTCATGAGATCATCCATCCTTAAGGACATGTCCCAAACTGATCTCAATTTGACTGAGTTACTGTATCACCAAAAAATTAAATTTCTCTCAGAAAATGGTCATAGAACCAAGGCTCATCTACACAGTAAAGTATTGCTCACAAGTGTTCATAACCAGGATGCCCACTAAATAGATGGTGAGAGTTCTTACTTCTGACTGACCCCAAATGTACCCCTGATTTGGATGAAAACAAAATTATTTGGGGGATGGGGAGGTGTGAGCAAAAGATCCTTAACAAGTCCCTAATAAGCTACTGAAACAGCATATATTCCCAGACAACTTGCTTCTAGTTTCACTAATTCAACAGTATCGCTGACAACATGAGGCCCATGTTTCTATTCTAAATGAACATGGAAATTATAGATCATACACATCTGGAAAAGTCATTAAGAAGAGCATCTGCTTGCCATGTTAACACAGAAGAATGTGGTTTAAGAAAAAAAAATTAGAATCTGTGTTTCACTGAGTAAGACAATCGGTGCTGGATTCAAAAGGAAATAATTCCCTTGAGTTTGTGAGCATCTGGCCAGCTACACTGTTGGGAATGTCCCCTCTCCTAAGGCACCAGGTCCGGGACAGGTAAATAGATGCACTCAGACAGATGGCTGGGTCCTGCCAGTGGGAAGGGAGTTGGGAACATCAGTATTTCTCCTTTGGTGCTTGAGATTCGACCCACAATTATGTGGTTCTTGTCACTTAATTTGCAAATACACGTTGTTTTTTAATGTCACAATATCCAACCTGGTATAGCAGAGCATAATACACTTGATGCCAAAGCCCTAGGTCCCAGTCCTGATTTCCCTCTATCAGCCCTGAGACCTTATCTAGGAAAGTCACTTAGAGATCTCTGAGCCAAGGCTTTCTCACCTGTGGCAGTGGGTAAGTCACCCTTCCTGTCTTTTAGGATCTGCCTACCACATGAGAATCTCTAACAAAGTACTTTCTAGACCGAGAACTGATATATAAAGGGAAGGCATTCATGGTTTTAAGGCTTCTGTGGTAAGAAATGAGAAAATCGCTAGAAAAGGCTTCCTTCTGATCATCTACCCACCTCCCAAGAATTCAATGGCTCCAGCAAATTATGCTTAGCAAGGTCTTTACAACTTTCCTCCCCATCTTTCTCATGTACCCACTTCATTTCTTGGTTCACAGACACTGAACTTGAACTCAGGTTCATGACTGAGTGTCTGCTAAGTCCCTGCTATGAATATGGCATCACTCTGTGAAGCAAAAGAGATGGGAAAAGAGGAGGCTATTGCTCAAAAAGAGCTTACAAAGGGCAGAGGCTCAAGGGGAAGAAGGGAGAGAATGGAGCCTAGAAATAAGACATAGTGTGAATTGTGGGTGCTTAGGGACCGTTTGTAGCAAATGGGCCTTAAGCTACCCCCAAATACTGTTGGAAATCAGGAACTATATAGAAATGGAAAAGGAACAAAATGGGAGAGAAGGAACCAGACGGAAAGGTTTGGGTTCTATCTTCAGGTTACACTTTCTCAAGCGACTCTCTCCTTCTCTCTGGGCTGTGGTTCCCACGCTGGCCACGGCAGAAGGCCCTTTCCAGCTTTCCCGTGCTGAGTTGCAGACTCCCCAGACGGGGAAGGCTGCAAACAATGGGGAGAATTCTGTCCTCCCCCAAAGCTCACCATCTTGAGAGCTGGGTCACCACATGGCAAGCCTAGTGAGCAGACCACACATGGACACATGGCCATTTTGTGGCAGAAGGGCTGCAAATTACCTGGTGTGGCTATTAGAAGAGAGGCTCTCCCAGGGCTGCGCGCTGCAGCCGGCCACGGCAAAGGCGCCCCCGCAGCTGCCGTCCAGCTTCATGAGCAGGGCCTTGGCGGCATTCTCAGCGGTCTTCCGGCAGTCGTGAGCGCGCTGGAGCATCTGAGTGATATTGTCATCCCCTGACTGGTCTCCTACGTCACAAAGAAGCCAAAGAAAGGATTAGTCAACCAGGTCTATGTGAACCAAGTCTGGGAGTGAGCTTGGGTCATCAGTTCTCAGTTACTCAAGGCAGAGATGGAGAGAAACTAGCAGAAGATGACCAATGAAGAGATCCACATGCTGGGCTGGGCTCCATCCCTTAGAAATTGGACTAAGCCTGGCATATCTCTGCTCGAAGCTTCACTGTCCTCATTGATGAAGGGTTGGCCAGTGTGATCTCTGAGGTCTGTCTCGAGCTCTGACATGCTATGATTTTCTAATTATCCAGGCTCCTGATTTCTCCCCCTCAGTTGTAATCTACCATTTGGCCATTCTTTCCTGCGTTAGCACTTCCTTGTGAATGAGGTCCAACTGTGCCCTCGACACAACCAGAACTTTGCTTAGAGCTTTGGGTAGGGTAGAGAAACAAACCTAATAGCTCTGGGAAGCTGAAAGAGTGTTTTGGGGCCTCAGCATTTCATTCGAAATTATTTGCCAATCAGACTGGCAGCGTATTTTCCGTACTCGTGCTATCCCTTTCTCACTCGGCTTGGGCACCACCAGTGGTGAGCCCAAATGCCTCCAGGAGTCAGGTAATTGTTCTGGAGCAAGACCTCAGGAGTGGTGGGCACCAACACAGAACCGGACAGCAAATTTCCTGCCTAATATAGACACATTTTTGTTGTGTTTTAAAAACAGTACCGGCCAAATAAGTCAGCAGTTTGCTACCTCTGCAGCCTACATCCCTAGTCTTCCAAATATTTTCGAATGAAATTACATACCAATTATAACCAAAAATGGTAAATGTGGAACTAGTTGAAGTGGGCAAGGATGAAGGTCATACATTTGCTTCTCCCCCACTCTCCAAGCCCACTGCTGAGGCCCAAAAACACTCTTCCAGCTTCCCAGAGCATAGTTTGAAGACCACTGGTCTAAATCATCTAGAATGAATGTAATGAATGCCTGTGTAGTCAACAAAAACCAGAAAAGGGGCGCCTGGGTGGCTCAGTTGATTAAGCGTCCAACTCTTGATTTCGGCTCAGGTCATGATCTCGCGGTTCATGAGACTGAGCCCCACATTGGGCTCAGTGCTGAGCCTGGAGCCAGCCTGCTTCAGCTTTTCTCTTTTCTGCTCCCCCTCCCCTTCATGCACCTGCACATGGTCGGTTGGTCTGTCTGTCTCTCTCTCCCAAAAATAAATAAACTTAAAAAAATAAAAGAAAGAAACAGGAAAAAACCAGTGACTGGTACATGGGTAAATGGCAAAAATCAGTACATGCTCTGCTGTGCAACTATATGGCCCGTTAGAGCAGAATGCTGCCGTCGGCAGAATGTAAGGGAAATTTAATAGGGAACTGCTCACGATAAGCCAACTCACAGCTTTATGGAGAGTGGGGAAGAAGTGTGGGTGCATATGTCCCGCAGGGCTAAGCTTCCCTGGGCCCCCCTCCAGCCATTTCTCTGAAACATTCATGCCTCTCTTCCTTCCACAAATGAGATATTTTCCATACATCTCACCAACTGACTGCTCTTTCAATTCTGTTCTGAAGGAGGCATGATATTACTGACTGGCTCATTTTATAAATATATCATGAGCTACCCAGGATTATGTTAATACAAAGCATTTCATTATTGATTTTAAGTATTTTAAATGCAGATTTGTATAAGTCCTTCTAGCTCTTACCAAGTCACTGTGCCAAGTAGATACAAGGTACCTTTCCAGGACAGGATCCTCTGATGATACAAACTGGAACTAAGAGGATTGATTTTTCCCCTTTAATTGATCATTTTCCTTAATACATATATTTAAAAAAAAAAAGGAGATTTGACAGCAGGCCAAGATCATTTTAGGATCAGTTTAATATGAGGTATAAAATTTTATGGTTTAGTGAAAAGACCCTGAAAAATGAGGTTTCTAATGGAAATGCTGGCAGAGTTTCTACTTCTGGGCTGAGATGTTAATACTATTAAAAAAAAAAAAACTGGGGAGGGGAAAGGAGGGTGGCCACCCATACAAATGCTCCCTTGACTGGTAACTTGGTTATAAAGCAGGAAATTAATGCCCAGGATACTTCCTTTCCTTCAGATTTGCTTCAGACTCCTGGAGGGGTCAAAACCGAAGCGGGGAAAGCCTGTGAGTATTCAATGCAAATGCCACACCCCACACGAGGCGGGAAGGCTGGTGAGAATGTCAGGGTGGAGATGGGGACGCACCAGGGAGGTGCCACGATGCTGACCTTCTCTGCCAGGTGTATTCTGGAAGGACAGCCCCCTGGAGGCTCCCAGCCCTTGTTCCTTGACTGATGGCCTGGCTACGTGGCTGAGGACTCCTGGCTCGCCCACGCCACCCATGTTTGGCTCTGCCATTACACAGTGTTCTGGTTACCTGCTGTTGCTTCTCCCAAGAAGCCGCTACTATAAAGTGCAGGCTGAGGAGGCAGCCAGGCCTCAGCACTGTTTCTACTGTGTCCTCATCCCATTATTGCAAGGTCCAGAGCTGTGATCACGGGCCAAGTTTTAGCAAATGTTGCTAACCAGGATGCCACATTTAGCTTTTTTTCAATCATATATCCCTTCTGGTCACTCAAAAATGAGGGGTACTCGTGGGGGGTACTGCAGATCTAAAGGGACAGATTGGGCCAACAGGACACGTGACCCTGGGGCAGGGGAGGTGAGTGGGTCAGTGGACACCTCCGCTCCCCCACAGGGCTGGACTCCAGGGATAGCCCTCTGAAGCAGACGGCAGGCTGTGAAACCATCTCCTCTCCATTCACGGGGCACCTGGAGACGAGGTAGGGGGGACCCATGCTTCAAAACTATCCCAAAGAACAACCTGGGGGAAAAGCACAGCCAACAGAAGCAGTGAGTGCAGCAAAGGCCACGTGGGCAGCGAAGGGACCCTTAACAATCAGCCTCACAGAGAGAGGCTGTGGGAAAGTTGGTCCCTTTCATCATAAACTGTGGGCCTCCTGCTCCATCTGGTCCTCCTGTTGGCCCGGGAGAGTGTTTCCTAAGAGGGCCTGTTTGTTTTAACTTGTCTGTAATTCTGTTTCCACTCCAGTTCTTACTGCATTCAACATAAACAATTTACTCACTCAGTCATGAGGAAAAAACGAAAAACACACTTGACAAGCGCATTTCATGTTGTTGGGAGGTGTTCCAATGCCAACAGCAAAATGAGGGCACCATAGGGCCAAAGAAGCAGGGGACAAGAAGGAAGAGGGAGGGAGACACACTTACCAGGGGAGGACCCCACGCCGGCTGCCCGGAACTGCCCCAGGATGAGGCTCTGCTCGCTCTCGGCCAGTGCCAGGAGGAGTTCGTAGGCTTCTATGCACTGCTCACTGAAACAGAAGCACACAGCGTCATCAACTCCGGCAGAGGACGGGGGGCTTCTTCAGTGCAGCACTGCACCTCAGCCGTGCTGTCCACATACGCAAGGAAATATCCACAGATATTCCTGCACAAAGCCAAGGGTGCGCTTTGTTAGGTTGCCCTCCCCGACTTGTCACTTTGCTTAAACTTTTACTGTAAATTAGGATCTAGAAAAATACAGGAGTAGCAATAAAGGTGAGAGAGTTATGTTTATTGCCTCTTTGACGATCAGTGAAAAAGGAAATGTCATATGCCTGTGGTAGCCAGCCTCCAAGATGGCCCCCGTGATCCCATAGCTTTGTGTTATCTATGTCCTTCTTCACTGTACCAGAGTTGGTCTATGTGATTAAGAGGATCTGGGACATCATGTCCAAGATCAGGTTATTAAAAAGCCTGGTGACTTCCATCTTTTCTCTCCCTTCCCCTCCTCTCCTGGATCATCCTCTCTAGAGAAGGCCAGCTGCCATGCCTTGAAGACTCTTGGGCAGCCCCATGGAGAGACCCATGTGGTGAGGAACTAAGGCTTCCAGCCAACAATGAGTGAAGGATGGAGGACTCCACCAAACAGCTGTGTGAATGAACCTTCTTGGAAGCAGATCTGCCAGCTCCCGTTAAGGTTTCAGATGACACGGCCCTGGCTAACAGCTTGAGCAGAACCTCCTAAGAGCCCCTGAGCCAGAACACTACCTAACAACACCACTCCCAGCTTCCTGACCCTAGAAACAGTGCCGCAACAAACAGTGACAAAGGAAAGGAGGAAGGGAGGGGAGAAGGAAGGAAGCCTCAGAAAGACCTAAACCTTCAGGAGCCACTACCCACATGTGCTAATTAAAGAGTTTAAGTAAAATGAAGAATTCAGTTCCTCTGTTGCAATAGCCATATATCATATGTTTAAGAGTCACATGTGGCTAGAAGTTACCATATTGGACAGCACAGATAGAGAACAGGTCCTTCATCACAGAAAGTTCTATTAGATGCTTATAAAACTGCCCCTTGAAATGCATAAAATCTCTGACAAGTTTGGATTTCTAAGAGGAAGATATTAGTCTCTCTTCTTTTGCCTGTCATCACTGAACACACCAGGTATAGCACCTAAGAGTGACCCCTTCCACACCGCCACCCGTGACCCACATGGACCTATGTCTGCCCAGGAGGGGGAGCGTGTGTGTAATGCCTGAATAGTTCTGGACAGGCTGCCTGCAGTGCAAAAATCTCCCTGCTAAGCAAATAACTGATTAGCTTCTCTAAGCTAAGCAGGGGAAATGTTGCTTTATTCAACATTTAGTCATTAGACCATCTGTTTTTCAATTTTCTCTACTCTCATCTTCCTTCGCCAAGAGATCAGGAGCCATCACTAGCTCCGGGTGCCGGCAGTCCATGTTTCAGGGTAGAGACACAGCGACATTGCTTCACCCACACAGATCAAAGGCAGTCTCTGGCCGCAGAAGAGCCTATTTCAAAAGTTGTCATAGATGGATTATCTGTTTGCTTTGGTGTGTCTGTAAACTAGTGTGATGGTGCTCTAGCTGCGGTCTTTTATAATTTGGTTTGATTTTGTTGTTTGAAGATACAAGGCTTCTTAAAACATATTGATCTTCTCGGAGGATGTGGAGAGCAGGGCACAGTCACTACTCTGGGATCACAAATATGCCTAAGTGGTGCCACTAATTAAAATAACCCTCTGAAAACAATAATGCAAAGCTTTGTAGTTAGTAAACACATAGTAATTTAAAAATAAATTCCAGGGCACCTGGGTAGATCAGTTGGTTAAGTGCCCAACTCTTGGTTAGGCTCAGGTCATGATCTTATGGTTTGTGAGTTGGAGCCCAAATCAGGCTTTGCACTGTTGATGTGGCGCCTGCGTGGGATTCTCTCCCTCCCCTTCCCTCAAAGTAAACAATCTTTAAAAAAAAGTTTAAAAATAAATTCCAAAGCTGATGAGGCTGAAAAAACTGGTATATTCATATACCCTTGCTCATTGATGAAGGAACTGTAGTCACTTAAAGTGACTTGTTTGTATGGAAAAAAACCAGGAGCGTGCCTGAAGAGCCACGATAACATTCATATACTTTGACCTATAATTCTTGCTTTGGGGATTTTATTCCAAGGAAAATATCCAAAGGAATGAAGATATTATCTGTATTAAATTATTTGCCATAAAATTATCTTCTATATCCAAAGTCTACAAAAGTCTAAACGTCTTTTAGAGAAATGAGTAAATAAAATAACAATATATAAACTTGATGCAGGGGATACAGCCATTCAAAATGCACGCAGACTATTTACCAGCATTACAAAACTACCACAGATCAAAGACACAGAATATCCTAGGTTTTAACAATGTAAAATATACACAATCATGAATAAAGACTGGAAAGAATAACATAAATATATAAATGCAAAAATAAATATTTTGAGTGATATTACTTGGATGGAATAATATTTAAGTTGAACATGCAAGCAGAAATATACCGGTTTTCTAACGTCATACTCATTTCTTATTTTCTTAATTGCCACAAGAGTGCTGATGGATTTTCCCTGTGTATCATGTTATTATGTGTCCAACCCCCCTATGTGTTCTAAAAGCTTGTTTTCTACTTTTATGCGGGTTAAATGCATTTCTGAATTAAAATGCTCTGCACCACCCGTACACAGCCTCACTTCCCCACCTGTACTGCAGGGCCGGCCTCCCCCCCCCCCCCCCCCCCCCCCCCCCCCCCCCCCCCCCCCCCCCCCCCCCCCCCCCCCCCCCCCCCCCCCCCCCCCCCCCCCCCCCCCCCCCAGCCTCACTTCCCCACCTGTACTGCAGGGCCAGCCTCAGCGCCGTGGCATTGGATTCATACTTCCCCACCAACATGCTCATCCGTTCAGCGTTGCTCTTACATTCTTCCAGGGTTATGGTCAGGAGGTCATTTTGGGATTTGAGGTGTTCAATGCGGCTACAAAGGAAGCAAAATCTCTTTCACGATTTCACATTTCGGGATTACAATTCATTTGTCAGTATTTGAGTCGTCTCCTGTAGATCCAGGCCAGACATGTGTGTTAGGATGTGAGCTAGTCAGAGGTTTTAGCAAATGGAACTGACATGAAGTATTAAAGAAAGCAACTCTGAGTACAAGAATTGCTAAATTCTGCATGATTTAGGAACACACGGAGGTCACCTGGTTATTTCCTATTCAGCCATCAACACAGCATGTGCCAGGTATAGTGTGAGGCTCCGAGCATATACCAAAGGAAAGGAGCCAACTGCATGACCTCAGACCCTTCAATAAACCACCCTCCACAGGGACAAACAAAATATCAGTGCCATAGTAATAGCTACTACTTGTTAAACCCCTGCTCAGGCCCTCTAATGGCCTTTTGACTTAAGTATTATTATCCCCACTCTCAGAGGAGGAAGCAGAGTCACAGAGGGGTAAAGGACATTGCCCTGGGATTTGAACCAAAAAGTTTGACCTCAGATCCTGTACTCTTTACCACTCACTACAGGGCAGAAGCAAAAGATGAATCAGTTAGTAAGAAACTGTCCCTAAGGGCCTCTGAATGCGCAGTGGACCAGGAATCGTGGATTGTGTCCTAAGCTTCTTCTACGTTGGACAGTCCTATAACTGTTAACTACCAGGACGGCAAGCAGCAGGAACTTTATGCGTTATAGGAATCATAACTATAAATGCAGAGCAAATGAGTTAATGGCAAAGTCAGAAAAACATAAGCATTCAACTTTCTTGTTTTCTGTCCTAGGACAGAGGCTCTGGATGCAATGATTCATTTCCCATCAACACACCCATTTTTAGTACTCTGACCACCAAGTCTTCAAGACACAGGGTTTCACATATACAAAATGCAAGTGACTTTTGAAACAGTAAGAGGCTTGGAAGCCATTTGCCTTGAGGATCAATCTTAGGACCACATAGCTTAGAGACTGTGGACACACTCACCAACAGAGGAGATGGCTGGTGAGTGTATAATTAAGACCACTGTGAGACTTTGGCAACTCCAAGGTCAATTCAATGTAAGGTGCTATAAGAACATACTTTTCTCTTCTTGTTGACATTAAAACTTCTTGAGACAGTCCCCACTTTCCTTTACACTCCACCTTGCTCCAATGTACGTTCGGACCCCACTAATTAGGTGAAACTCCTTACCCAGCTCCCAGACTTCCATGTGACCAATCCCCATCTCAGGGGCCCTTCTCAGGCAACACCCCACTTACTAGGCTACTCCTTCCTTCTCTCTCATTTGAGTCATAACAGATCTCTACTGGTTTTCTTCCTGCCTTGAAGGATATTTCTTCTGTCTTCTTTGCTGGCTCCTTATTCTCTATGAAATCTGTAAGGGTTGGCATTACCTCGGGACTCAGTCCTGGGTGCCCTTCTGTATCAGCACCTCACCCCACCCCAGGTTAATTTTATCCAGTACCATGACTTTAACAGACATTTATGTTTCTATGGCTCCCAAATTTCTCTAGCCCCAACCTCTCTTCTGAGCGCTGGTCTCACATCTCCAGCTGTTTCCTGAACTTCCATTTGGGTGTCACAACAGCACCTTAAATTAATATTATCAAACGAGACTCCTGATTTCCCTCAAACCTTGCCTTCCCCCATCTTCTCCACTCAGTAAATGCCACCACCATCTTCCCAATGATACAGGTGAGAAACATGAGAATCTTCTTTGAGACCATCCCTTCCTCTAACATCCAGACCTACTCCAACTAGTTTCCATTTATTCTACACCACCAAACACACTGACACCCATCACTTCGCATCAGCTCCATTTTGGCCACACGAGGCCCTGCAGTCATTGCTCTGCTCCCACTCTTGCCCCGACCCCTTCCATTCTTCACACCTGAGTCATCTTTCAAAATCTAAATCATGTCTATTCTTCTGCTACTTAAAACTCTTTAATAACTTCCACTGACACTTAGAATAAAGAATGGACATGGATTCCAAACCTCAAAGTCTATATCCCACCAAGCCTTGCTGACTCTGCCACCTTATTGCATGTGACTCCTTTCATCCACTGCATTTCAGTTCTATTGGCCTTCGGACAGCTTCTACTTCATGTCAGCCTCCTTTCTGGCTGTAAGGTTGTTAAGCTGGTCTCTAAGACTCTTAGTTTGTCATATGGCTGCTTCCTTTTTCCCTTAAAACCTCAACTTACAGCCTCATCTTCAGATATGCCTCCCCTGGCTACTTATCTAAAATTAAACCTCTCCCCTCTTACTCTATCACAGTGCCCTATTTACTGGGAGTTTTCTTATGATTTCACTTGCTTTCTTCTTACATAGCTTCCCTACCATAATATAAGCTCCATGAGAGCAGATACCTTGTCTCTTTTACTTTCCCCTGCATGACCAATAGCTTAGCACAGAGTAGGTGCTTAAAACAGATTTGTTAAGTAAGAACATACTTTTGAGGAGGTATGACCCCCCCGCCAACCACACACAATCACAAAACTAAATGCTTTCATTTTTGGGGGTGTAATAGGGCCTCCAACTTTGAGATAGGTGGTTTAATAACAGACATGAGGACTTACTGGTATATTACTTCTAATATTATTCCCAAGTTCTAGGTCATAGAGAGGACACTGGAGGGGAGGCCCGAGGGCAGGGGTAGAATCCCAGCAGGGCTATTTAACAGCTCAGGACTCAAGGCAAGTCGCTCGACACCGAAGCCTTTCTTATTGGCAAAATGGACTATTCTTTCCTCCCAAATTGAAGATTAAGCGGTTGTCTGTGAGAACCCTTTGTAAACTGTTTAACACTGTAATAACGTGAGCTACAAGCACCAAATATTTCCCCTTCCTTTGGTGTCTCCTAGGTGCGCAGAACTTAGGAGAAACGAATGTCTCCCAAGTTCAACCACAAAGCAAGCTTGTTAAATCAATCCCAGAATCTGTGGAGAGGAGATCCTCACTCGACAGAGGGTCCCTGAAGGCATCTGACTTTATTAAATTGCAGAGGGCATATCAGATTCAGTGCTTAAGCATTCCCTGGCCACGGTACTGAGATGGCTGCTTCTTTACTGCTCCAAGGTAGTCATCAGGATTGTCACTTTTAAGTATTTGGATTTAATAAGGAAACCATTTAATTTCCAGATTTAAAATAACCTAGATTGCTGCATTTCCTTAGTCCTCAAGCACTATATTAAACAGCTTCCAATCAGGGAGGACTAATATGATAATTCAACTTATTTAGGTTTGCCAGACACAAGGGAATGGCATTAAGCCATGGTGGGTGGACACTGGCATCCACATTTCTTCTGGGTTAGTTCATAAGCCTTTCAAATTCTTACTACGGACTCCCGCTGAAGATTGGTAGGTCAAGGCGGCCTTACCGCACTTGGACAGGATTTAGCAGTGCACTCAGTCCCTGCGGGACGCATTCTGAGTCACGGCGGTTTAGCATGGTTTGGCCCCGGTCCTTCTCCTTTGCTTTTTCAGCAACTCTCATTGCTGGGATGACCTACAAGCCAATCTTTGCCGAGAGGCTTGAGTGCAAACTTTAACTACCTCTGTTGTGAGATTTGAGAAGAATCCATAAAACTGGTAAAAATGTCTAAGTAGGACAGTTTGACCTACTTAGAAAATTATTCTCAGTAGGCCTAAGTAGGATAGAATGTAGGGACTGAGGGTTGTGTACACTGCATAGAGCACAAATAAAATTGGGCAGCCCTCCAGAGGAGCAGGGAGGGCTAAACCCAGCATGCCTGGTCAATCCCAGAATCCCTCCATCAGACCGCCTTTGCTAGCTCCTGGTCGCTCCAGGCGCCCCTCGGATGCTGACTCAGCATTCCAGAGCTCTCCCTGTGGTTCTTGGCAGCACAGGCCTGCACGCTAAGTAGCCATCTTCTAGTTCTGACCTACTTGTCATTCTATACAACTGCTCCCAGGACTTGCTACATAATTTGCTAGGGCCAGTGCCCAATAAAAGGTGGGGCCCTGATTCATCAATTATTAAGACTTTAAAATGGGGACAGTAGAGCAGTCGAGCCAAGAGTGGGGTCCTCCCAAACATGAGGCTTGCACGTTTGAAAACGCAGGTCACACAACGCCCTTGAAGCCAGTCCCTACAGCTGTAAGCACTCCTCTGATGAACAGGAAGGTGGGAGCTCCCTGCCCACCAGCCTGACAGCATCTCTCTATGTCACAATTCATAAGCCAACTGGAATTGATTTTTGAAAGGGAAAGGAGGGCCGTTCCCCATTCCCCCACACCTTCCCAAAGCAACCACTCAAATATCTAGGATTTCTCCTTACCTATTCAACCGCTCTGTTTCCACCTCAAACTCTCTAATTTTGCTTTCCGAGATGGCAGATCCATGTGAGTAGAGCGTCTGGAAGATCTCCTGGATGTTGGAGCAGTCCTGAAGAGAGTGGGCCAGGTGCTCCGCCACACTGCTGGATACCTGCCAGGTGAGCACAGATCTCCCTATGGACACTGTCAACTTTGGGGACCAGGCATGCTTTGCATACTAAAGAATTTAAAGCTGATATCCCCTGACAATCAGGGACCAGGAGATTTACCCTGATCTTTCTGTTTGTATAATATGATTCTGTGATACAATGTTAACTGCTGTGAAAACAGTACATAAACAGAATCAAAATACAGAATCAAAATGTACCCTCCAGGCAGTGTGCCACTTCAGAGTTCCTAAATTTTGGGAAACTGAACAGAGTCTGGACTCCTTTCCCTTTCCTGAGGTCTCTGTCCCTCCAGGTCCTGTCTCTGGCTGCTGCAGCCCAACAAAGCAGCCAGTTCCTTTATTTCCATAGTTTCGCTTAGGCACCAAATCTCGATGCATGCAATTGTTCCCAGTACAAAATTCTAAATTAGGGCCTTAAAAAAATACTATTCAGGCTTTCCCCACCCCTGTGGATCAGGTAACTGGCTATCTCAGGCTCACCCCCAATCTTAAAAAATATTCCTTAGGGAAATCAAACTACTTCCTTTTCACCATCCATCAGCTCTTACAGCCCCAAGGGGTTTGTAGGCTCTCCAGATGAAAACTCTGATACTAAGCGGGAAGATTCTAGTCTTTTTCGGCATTGGGTTACACTTCAAAGGCAGCACTCATCCTCACTGGAGAGCACGTTCCCTTTTAAGAGGCATGTGCAAAAGGTAAAATTTCTTTAGAGCTTCCTGACCCACTTGGTCTCTGGGGTAGCAGGGTGATATAAAGCAGGTACTTCAAGACTTTCATCTACATCACCAGTAAAGAGACCTAAATCATTTCTTTCTAAAAGGTTTCAAGCAGAGAAAAAGAAAAATTCCCTTAAAGCCGAACAAGTAATTCCCTGATGAAGAAACCACTATATATTTTAATCTGATCCTCTGGAAGGAAATGGGGTATGATTTATTATTATAATTAACTGGTTTACGGGAGGTGAGCTTGGGAAGTTCTGTCATCTATGAGCTGTGGCCTGTGCAGCTCTACGGGGTACTTTCTTGCCTTGCTTCTTATGAACACTCACCCCTATGCTACTGATTTCTGATCCCAGGACTGGTCGATCAGACGATGAAGACTCAGACCTGGTCTTCGATAGCTTCACCCTCTCCGCAATCTTGAAAAACAAAAAATTATCAAAAAATGACATATTTTTCTCTAGACACACGATTGAAACTGTGTTTCTACAGGGCTCCTGTTTAGCCATGGCAACTAAACTAATCAATACATTTCTTAAAAACAACTTGTCAATTTTTTACCACCTGCTTAACCCAGGACTTTCCAACCTTAGCACTAGTGACATTTTGGGTTGGATGTTCTTTGCTGTAGAAGAATTCTGCGTGCCATAGAATGCTTAGCAGCATCGCTGGCTTCTAGTCACAAGATGCCACTGGTACTCTAGTTGTGACCATCAGAAAGGTCTCCAGACATTGCCAAATATCCCTTGAAGGGACAGAATCACTTCTGGTTGAGAAACACTGGTTTGACCCAACTTATTCGACTTGATGGTTGAGAACCAACTTTCTTGTGGAGACTGGTAGACTACCAGGAAGAGTACATGTGTCATTTGACCAGTCTCTCTGGGGAAGACTCAACATATGAGCAGGTGTGGGGGTGCTTCTCTAATTGTCTCTAACTTCTCTGTACCCGGCAGAGTCTATTTGTCTGCAGGCAGGGCTGCTGGTCCTATGAGAAGGGAGAGCACGGATTCATTACTCAGGGTCCCCTACTGGGCTGAATCTCAGTCCTCAAGAACAACTATCCATCCACCCCTTACTATTGTAGAACCTGACAAAACATCTCATTTTCCACAACAACTTGACAGCCATGACCTGCTCCTGCTAGCTGATTAATGAGAGTTGGCATCCAGGTCACAACCGCGAGAAACTTAAAACTACCCACAGCCCCAGCATAGGAGGCCTGTGTGAGACGCTAGAGAAGAGCCCCCCAGGGCCCTGTGTGCTCATCACATGCCTGCACAATGGCCATGCTTGAGAGAGGCTGGTGCTTCCAGAGAAATGTCCCTGCACGCCCCTAGAGCTCACCTTGGCGATGGGAATGTCATTGCTGCTGCTGCTCGTGCTCAACTCCCCGGTGCTGGGGTTAACTGGGCGGTTGGTGGAAGTGAGGCGGCCAGGGCTGGCAGGCCCTGTGGCCTGCACGCTCTGTAGTCGTGTTTGCAGCTCTCGAACCTGAAATAATAATGTCTTTAGACACAGATTGTATTTTTTCCCTGGCCAAAGAGCAAAATAGCCACATGGGTGGATGGCTGAGTTCTCATTTACATTAGGAGATCAGCTTACTGAAAAGCTAACTTGGCTGAGTCCATGTAAAAATTGCCATACTCAATTAGACCTGCCATTGGCTGGCCATCATCTGTTCTTTACAAATATGATGTAAAAATGTGTTCTAAGGCTCTGGAAGCTTCCAGCAGAGGTGGAAGGACCATCTTTAAGGAATGTTTATTCACTGAACTTCATGAGCCTAAACATCTTAGGCACTGCAGATAGAGAATCCAGGATGAAATCGCCACTCTCGTGGAACTCAAAGCTCAGAGCGGGAGAGAACAAATAATTTCGATGCAAGTGCACGTTAATGTTATAAATATCCACCTAGGGTGCCTTAGGAAGCAAAAACGGGGAAGAATGCACCTCCATCTGAAGTCGACAGGGAAGAAGGGTGGTGCTGGAACAGAGTCTTTTTTTTTTTTAGTTTTAAAATGTTTTATTTATTTTTGGGACAGAGAGAGACAGAGCATGAGACGGGGAAGGGCAAAGAGACAGGAAGACACAGAATCTGAAGCAGGCTCCAGGCTCTAAGCTGTCAGCACAGAGCCCAACGCGGGGCTCGAACCCATGACCGTGAGACCATGACCTGAGCCGAAGTTAGAGGTTTAACCGACTGAAGCACTCAGGCGCCCCTGGAACAGAGTCTTATAGGTAACCTGGTAGTAACAGACGAGAGCAGGGGAGGGCTCTGGTGGTGCTATGGGTGAGCAGCAGTGAAGCTTGGAGAACCGCATGCACAGGAGCACAGGCAGCAGGGTGACACCCTAGGCCTGAAGAACTGCATGGTATGGAGGAGCCGTATGCACAGCACGGAGAGGAGGCCAAGGGGAAGACACAGGTGCACCTGAGCTTTTCCTCAGGCGACACCAAGAAGGGCTTATCCTGGGGATAGTTGAGTATCTCAACAGCCTTTCTGTATAGAAGAGAAACACAGGACCCTTTGAATTGTATTTAGAACACACATTTACCTGCATGGAATTTAAATGTCCAAACTCCCTTCTCTTCTCTAGGACTATGGGCTCAGCAATTTCCAAAGTGAGAAGTGTTCCAAGTAAGTGAAGGTAATTGTTCGAAATTGGTCTTCCTGATGACCTGGATCACTGCTTTATCATCAGGTACGGTGTCTACCTCGAAGGGCACCTGGACTATAGCACCCAAGGGGCCTTCCAAATGGGCACCAGGTCCTGCTGGGAAGAATCAGCACCGGCACATCTAAGGCAGTGCTTTCCAAACTTGTCAGTGCACCGGAATGTCAGGGAGGCTTGTTAAAGCACAGAGCACAGGGCCGCACCTCCAGGGACTCTGATTCAGTAGGTGGAATCTGTGTATCTACTAGGCTCTCAGGACCTGCAGATGTCCCCAGCCCACACCCTGAGTCTGAAGGGACTCCCAGGGTCACACAGCACCTCAGCCACATCCCTGACACCAAACCCTTTTCTAAAAGTGACTGGAAAGCCTTTCATATTAAATATCTTGGATGTCTCCATCCTGCTAAATTGGGAACCAAAAGTAATTGAAATTTCAATAATTCATCAACATATTAGAAGCCAAAACTGGAAAATTCCCTCGGAGCAAACTGCATTCAATAGTGTAACAACTACAAAGTGCCTAATGCTTTGCCGCAGCTTCCAGTAACTGTGGGTTGATGGAATGTGGGTCGTCCTCGCAGTATGCCAGACACAGAGCTGACCTCAAAATAGTTTAAAAACTAGAAAAACACGTGCTTGTTAAAGCCAAATGGTACTGCTGGGGAGAGATGACAGGGCTCATTCTGGAGTGGCCCCCAACAAATCAAGAAGAGGCAGAGCACAGATGCTTCCTTACACTGCATGGCAAAGGGAGAGGGCCCACTTTCCCATCAAGCTGACTTCCTGGCACCTGGGAAAACTCCCTGGTGGAGGCCATGGATTTCAATTACTTATTGCTGTGTAAGTCTGATGAGGTCTTGAATAATTAACAATGTTAACACCACTCCAAAATCTAAAGAGTATCTGAATCATTCACAAAGCAATCAATGGTCTGTTCCCAGAATGCCAATTGGCTCACCTCATCTTACTTTTAAAAAATATATATAAGGGGCGGGCACCTGAATGGCTCAGCTGCCTCTTGATTTTGGCTTAGGTCATCACACACACACACACACACACACACACACACACACACACACACTCTCTCTCTCTCTCTCTCTCACACACACACACACACACACACACACACTCCCTCCCTCCCTCTCTCTCTCTCTCTCTCTCTCTCTCTCTCTCTCTTCTCCTCTCTTCTATCTCTCTCTCCCCTCTCCCTCTCCCCTCTCCTCTCTCTCTCCTCTCTCTCTCTCCTCTCTTCTATCTCTCTCTCCCTCTCCCCTCTTCTCTCTCTCTCTCTCTCTCTCTCTCTCTCTCTCTCTCTCTCTCTCTCTCTCCTCTCCCTCCCTCTCTCCCTCTCTCTCTCTCTCTCCTGGGCAATTTCTAAGGACCTCATTAAGACTACCTAGGTTATTGGGGCACCTGGGTGGCTCAGTCAGGTAAGCGTCCCACTTTGGCTCAGGTCATGATCTCATGATTCGTGAGTTCGAGCCCTGTGTTAGGCTTTGCTGTCACACTTCAAATCCTTTGGTCTCCCTCTCTCTCTGCCCCTCCCCTCTGTGTGCATGTGCATGCCCTCTTTCTTTCAAAAATAAACAAACATTAAAAACACCTGCCCAGGTTATTTTTAAAAAGTTTCTTCTTCTAATCACTAAAGTAAAACATGGATGCTCACTGTGGAAATTTTAGATGGCACTGAAAAATAAAAAGAGAAAATGGTCTTACTGTGTTTCCATGGCTTGTTTGTGCACAGGCACGCATGCTTAAAACCATTTCTAAATCTAAATATCCATTTTTTATTTAAAAAGTTTTAGACCCAGAGAATGTCTTTGAAAACTACAGAATGATAAACATGTTTATTTTTGGTCTACGCTTTATCGTTTAATGATAATTGTTAGGCAGTGAAAAAAAATCCAGCTGAAAGGAGTGAAGTGAGCTTGTTGTAAAGACAGACAGCCGGTTGGATTAAACAGCCTTCTCTCTTTTCTTGATTTGGGGGTAGGGCTTCATTAATCTAAATGAATAAATGCACAGAAATGAAGGCTACAACCAATTTGCTGATTCAGCGTAGGGGAGGCTTGGGAGAGGGGAGACAGCCCTGTGCTCATTCCTATTCTCACGGACTACAGCAGAGAGTGTCATGTGCCCCCTCCACCCCCAAAAGACAAGTCCAAGTTCCAAACCCCCAGCACTGGGGCATCTGGGTGCCTTAGTCGGTGCGAGTCTGACCCTTGGTTTTGGCTCAGGTCATAACCTCGAGGTCTGTATTTAAGCCCCACATCAGGCTCTGCACTGACAATCCAGAGCCTGCTTGGGATTCTCTTTCTCCTTCTCTCTCTGACCCTCCTTTGCTCTTTCTCAAAATAAATAAACTTAAAAAAATTGTTTAAAAAATAAAAATAACCTCCCAGTACCCATGAATGTGGCCTCATTTTGGAATATGGTCTTTGTAGATGTAATTAAGAATCTCAGGACGAGATCATCCTAGATGTAGGGTGGGCCCTAAATCTAATGACTGGTATCCTTAATAAGTAAAAGGAGAGGGAAATTTAAGACACAGAGGTACATGGGGAACCTGGCTGACCCAGTTGGTGAAGCATACAACTCTTGGTCTCGGGGTTACGAGTTCAGGTCCTCTGTTGATGTGTAGATATTAGGGGGAAAAAACAAACATAGAGGCACAGAGAAGATCACCAACTAAAGACGGAGCCAGAGATTGGCCTCGAGTCAATTCCAAGACCTACCAGAAGCTGGAAAGGCAGGACAGGATTCTGCTCAAGAGCCCTTAGAGGAAGCAAGGCCCTGCCTACATCGTGACTGTGTGAACTCCAGAACTGTGAGAGAATAAATTTCTGTTTTTCAAAGCCACTGAATTTGGGGGGGGTAGTTAACTAATATAGCCATCTTTCACTGAAAATATTTTATTAAAGGAAATAGGTTTTGTAAGAGTCACCTTGGGAGTCACCTTGGCATGGTGACCGAGCGGCCATTTTGCTGTGGGTTGGAAAAACACCGTGCACCGACGACCCCCACCCTCACCCGCAGACCTGGAATGTTCCGTGCCAGTTTGGAAACAGCCAATCATGGAGCCCCAGCTTCCCACCACCCTGACAGAAGAGGCAACCTATCCCATCCCACCACGTCCCTAAAGTGCCCTTATTTGGTGGTCTGCCCTTCCAGGACCAGACCAGAAATCTCTCACCCATAAAATACCTCGCCCCTCCTGTACCAGGTGCGACTTTCCCGGACTCTCCACTCCCTGGGCCATGGGACCTCACCCGGTAATTGCAGATCCCAATAAAGGCTTTCTTGGCTCCATAAGTAGTCCCTTTCCTCCCATCTCTGCCTCCATCTATTAAATCTTACAGGTTTGTCTCTACAAAATATGTGGTTCAGAGCCAGGGGGTAGCCATGAATTGCGGCTACCCTAAACGAGGAATCGATATTTGTAGGAAGGCCATTCATCACCCTCCCCAACCCTTCGCCACTGGAGTTCTTCAGCAACAGAACACAGAACGTGATTTGATTGGCAATTTCCCATCTCTCCTCAAGTAAGCATGTAGCCAGCACTCATCTAGATGCTGAGAAAAGAAGTCAATCTGATGCATATACTGGCAACATGGTAGAGTATGAAGGTAAGATTCTTGTCTTTTAGGGGCTTGGAGTCTAGCCAAATATACAATGTGAGGTGCTCTGAAAGGGGCAACAAGGAGCTTCACAGTATTAAAGAAACATCGCCTCAGTCTTGCCAGATTAGGAAACACTGGGATTCAATTTTGAAGGTCAAGTAGTTGTTTGGGGCTCCTGGGTGGCTCAGTCAGTTAAAGGTCTGACTCTTGGTTTCCACTCAGGACATGATCTCTCAGTTTTGTGAGTTCAAAACTGCTCACATAGCAGGGAGCCTGCCTGGGATTTTCTCTCCCTCTTTCTCTGCCGCTTCCCCACTTGAGCAATCTCTGTCTCTCTCAAAATAAATAACTAAAAAAAAAAAAAAAAGTCAAGTAGTTGTTCAACAAGCAAATAAAAAGGAAAAGGCAACAGGAACAGGGTGGAGTAGGGTGGGGAGGACTCTGAAAGGTTCAAGTAAGAAACTAACATTAAAATGCCTGAACTCTGCATTTCTCATTCATACTCTAATGACTCCCACAGGGAGTTAAGGGTCTTATAAAAATCATTTGATCAGAAAGAATGAGGGGTGCCTGGGTGGCTCAGTCGGTAAGCATTTGACTCTCCATATGGGCCCAGGTCGTGATCTCAAGGTCATGAGGCAGAAACCCCGGTGTCCGGCTCCACAGTGAGCATGGAGCCAAATTGGGATCCCCTCCGCCCCGCCTTCCTCCCGCCTCTTCCCCTCTTGTAAGCATGTACATTCTTTCAGAATAAACATTTAAAAAAAATAAAATAAAAGAGAATGACGTAAGTCAACAGGAAAAAGGAGGTAAGTCAAGAGATGTACTGATGGTTCAAGAAAAAGGTAAGGTTCAAACACAGTGAAATAGAAGCAAAAATGGTAGAATACACCCTAGACTGCACTGTAGTGCTGATGCTCTACAGCTGCACTGGCCACACGTGGCTTCTGAGAACTTGCAATGTGTCTCCTAGAGCCAAGAAACTGAATTTTTAACTGCATTCTATTTTAATCAATTCAAATTCAAATGTAAATAGATGTAGCCAGTAGCTATGGTACTGGTCAAGGCAATTCTAGAACTATTCAAGGAAGTAAAAAAAAAACAAACAAAAACAAAACAAACAAAAAAAAACAACAGAAAAACAAAAACAAAAGAAAACCCCAAACTGGTGGCTGTCGTGATTTAGTGAATCAGGGTGCTATTCAGCACAATGAGGAAAACATAAGAAGGAGCCGATTTTTTTTAAAGAGAAATAAAGACACTAGCTTTGGACTCGCTGAATTTGAGAAATCTCTGGGGGTATGTAAGTGAGGCTATTCAGTCAACAGTTAGAAATAGAACCCAAGGGAAGGAGAGCAGAACTGGGCATACAGTATGTTGCATGTGTACCAGCCGCCCAGGGCAGAGGCAGGGCAGTGGGCGTGGGAGGAGAGCCTGTACACAGTCAACTGAATTGAAGGATCAACGGAGGACAGACAGGAATGTGCTTTTGCTCTGGGAGAAAAGGAGAAGAGGTGAGGATAGGCAGTAAGAAAGGGGGGTTTGCAGACAGGAAGAGGATGGGAAACAGTAGAGCTCCATCCGATGTGATGTTTTTCTAGAGAAAAGAGGTAAAGTCCTCTGCTAGGAGTGAGGGAGGGAATAGTGGATACCAGAAAGGGGGAGGGAAGCTAACTGAGGCCCAAAAACAGAAAAAAGAAGAAAAAAAACCCTACAAACGAATGCAGCAGCACTGAGAATGCAGTGAGCACTTTCATTCAAGACGGTAGACTGAGTCAATGCATTGTTCTCTTCAAACTCTGGAAACCTCATGGAAAGAAAGGCAAAGAATTAAAAAAACAGATTAAAACCCTAACAGTTGAAAAGCACATGCTTAGGGCATTAGCAGAAAGATTTGGGCGCATTCTGTAAATGTAAAGAGGAAGGAAGAGGAATGACGGAAGGAACAGGATGGAAATGCTAAATTCTATCAAATACACGCAGGGAGGCAGCCTGTCTATCCTGGAGAAGGTTGGCAGGGCTTAGACGCAGCCTTGGCAGGTACTACCAAGGACAAGAATGAAAAGTAGGCTGAAAACAGGAGGAGTAAGACTGTCTGTACACAGAACAAACGACAATCTCCAGCACATGACAGCCTCAACTAAAGTAAACAGGCACTCCTCCTAAGAATGAAGAGAAATGCTGCATAAAGGAGCAACAATGAGAAAGAAATTAACTGCCAGGGTTAAAAGAAAGGCAGTGAAATCTCCAGGTGCCAGAAATGAAATAGGAAATCAGGCTACAGAGCTTAGGAGGGAGGAGGTGCAGCAGCAGCCCTGGGACTTCAGAGCAGGGTGCAGCCTGTGGGGCCAGCAGGGGCGGAAAGGCGGCCCCGCGAGTCAGGCTGTCTGCGCAGATCTTCCTCCTTAAGCCTGGAACCTTCCTGCCCTGCCCTTCCGGGACCAGTGCACTAGCATAAAGGGAGCTGCTGGAAAAGCCAGAGAGAAGCCCCAGAACTGTGCCCCCCCCCGGGGGGGGAGGGGGGGTCGACTGTAAGGAGCCAAAATCCCAGACCCAGGATGCCTTTACGAGTCCCAATCTACAGTATCTGTGTATGGCAGGGCCCCAATCTTTTAAATTAAGAGTGAACACTGGTCTGTATTTTGCCAGCCAGGCACTGCCTCTGAGACCTTATTTGTAAATCACCCAATATCACTGGGGGAACAAGAGGCATAAGGCTCCTGTGACCAGAAGCTGCTGGACATGGAGGGATGACTGCGGAGGAAGGACAATGACACCAGAGAGGCAGCAATCTAAAGCAGAGATGAAGCCACCCAAGAAGAAATGAAAATAAAGCAAAAGGCAAACTATGTCACAATCAGTCTGTTGAGGGCCCTTTGAGAAAAAAAGGGAATAATTTCTATAAAAAATATAAATTAGGAAACAGGGGTGCCTGGGTGGCTCAGTCAGTTGAGCATCTGACTTCAGCTCAGGTCACAGTTCATGAGTTTGAGCCCCGCATTGGGCTCTGTGCTGTCAGCATGGAGCCTATTCAGATCCTCTGTCCCCCTTCTCTGCCCGTCCCATACTCATACACGCATGCTCATTCTCTCTCTCTGTCAAAAAAAACAGTCTATAAAAATTAGATAACAAAACCAGGAAAGTATCAAACAAGAATAGGTGGATGAGAAAAACAAGCCAACTGAAAATGTAACCAATAAACAAACTCAATGTTCCGGTTAAAATCTAGACTGGATAAAACTGAAAACAGAATTAGTAATCTGAAACAGAGAAATTAAGTCAGAACCTAACACAGGGAGCTGAAGAGATACAAAATAGCACATGTCACCGAGACCACAAAAAGCCACACGGCTCCTACATAAATTTAAAGAAGTTCCAGAGGAAGAGAACGCAGGACATGATAGGGAATTAATATTTGAAAAGAAAATAGGGGTGTTTTCCAATCATGGAGGCAGACCCTGAGTCCAGATACTGAAGAATCCACATGAGGTTCTCACCAGGTGTGGCCGATTGCTGAGATGTCTGCAAATTCTTTGATATTCCCTCCATCAAGGGGTGGAGTCCAATTCCCCTCCCCTTCCCTGTGCCTGGCCTGAGGAACTGCTTCTATGGAACAGAATGTAGTGGAAGCCAGACCACACAGCTTTTGAGGCTCGGTTAGAAAAGAATAATCAAGACTGCCCACTTTCTCTTGGGATGCTGGCCTTACAAGCCGGCCACTCCACTGCGAGGAAGCCCGGCCACCTGCAGAGGATGCTTGCGGGTGTTGTGACCAACAGGCTCTGCTTAAGGTCTTACAGCAGACAGCTCTGCCCCCAGTCATAGAAGCAGGGAAGCCTCCAAGATGACACTCGCCCTGGCCACCATCTGACTGCAACCACACATGAGCCCAAGTGACAACTATCAACCGGAGCCCCCTGGTTCCCCAGAAACATGCAGATAGTAATCAATCATTGTTTTCCGTCCTTAAGTTTGGGGTGGTTTGTTATGCAGTATGCATGCAGTAGCAACACTGTGGTGCAAATGTGGGGGGTGGGAGGAATAAAGAGATAATCTTAAGTTGTCTGGTGGGACACCTAGCAATTAGGTAACAAAAAAACTAAAAAACTAAAAACTGTCATCCTAAAATTTAAAGCACAGCTAGACTATTGTGGCAGGCCAAATAATGGCCTCCAAACATGTCCACATTATAGTCTTGGAAAGCTGTGAATATGTGCCTTTACATGGTCAAAGGGAATTTGCAGGAATGACCATGCATCTCGAGATCAGGGAGAATCTGGAGATGGGAAGATTATCCTAGCAACTGGAAGCATCCTTGAAAGAGAAGCAGGATGGCACAAAAACAGACACAGAGACCAATGGAATAGAATAGAGAACCCAGCACTGGGCCCACAAATGTGCGACCAATTAATTTTTGACAAAGCAGGAAAGAGTATGAATGGAAAAAAGACTGCCCCTTTAGCAGGTGGTGCTGGGAGAACTGGACAGCAACATGTAGAAGAATGAAACCAGGCCACTTTCTTACACCACACACAAAAATAAACTCAAAATGGCTGAAGGACCTGAACGTGAGACAGGAAACCATCAAAACCCTCGAGGAGAAAGTAGGAAACAACTTCCTTGACCTCAACCTCAGCAATTTCCTACTCGACACATCCCCCAAGGCAAGGGAAATGAAAGCAGAAATGAAGTATTGGGACCTCATCAAGATAAAAAGGCTCTGCACTGCAAAGGAAACAATCAAAAAAACTAATAGGCAACCAACGGAATGGGAAAAGATAGTTGCAAATGACATACCAGATAAAGGGCTAGTATCCAAAATCTACAAGGAACTCACCAAACTCCACACCCAAAAAACAAATAACCCAGTGAAGAAATGGGCAGAAGACATAAACAGACACTTCTCCAAAGAGGACATCCAGATGGCCAACAGGCACATGAAGCGATGCTCAACATCACTCATCATCAGGGAAATACAAATCAAAACCACACTGAGATACCACCTCACGCCAGTTAGAGAGGCTAAAATGAACAAATCAAGAGACTATAGATGCTGGCGAGGGTGTGGAGAGATGGGCACCTTCCTACACTGTTGGTGGGAATGTAAACTGGTGCAGCCACTC